>NW_014332921.1:92478-126446 GCF_000341935.2 Cephus cinctus | reverse complement strand
AAGAGAGAGAGAGAGAGAGAGAGAGAGAGAGAGAGAGAGAGAGAGAGAGAGAGAGCGATTGGATTGGTACGAGTGAGAGAGAAAGAGATAAATAATTTAATATACTCAGATCGGTTTATGACCGGGAGGCAATAAAACTTCATATTCACACGGCGACACAATATAGAATGATTGTAATTGAAGATTGTTTCGATTCTGAGAAAAACGTGAAGGAACTTTTGATGACGATTAATTTTGGTATTTTTTTTCCATTTTTTTTGGTCTTCTCTTCTTTTTTTGTTTCTATTTCTCTCACATTGTGACTCGAGTGGATATTAACGTTTCCGCACTGATCACCCGATCTCTTGATTTTTGACGTTTTAATCTCGTGGCTTAATTGAGGTTTTTTTTTGGATAATTCAAATCAAGACGATCAGACGACGGAAATATTTCGAATGAGCACGAAAAACGTGACAAGTAAAAATCCAAATTTGTGAATAACAAAATTTGGTATTAAAAAAAAACTATCTTCTGTACAGTCTCAGATTATTCAAAAATTGATAAAAAAAAATGAATAAAAATAATAATAATTAACTGTCACGAAATCATGCTCATACAATACCACAATCTCTTTATCAACTTCTACGCTGAGTATAGAAATAATTAATGACTCCCCGCACTGGATTAAAATCTCTAAATATATTGAAAATTTAGCTGAACGACTAATTGAATTTAACCCGAGCGCAGAAAGACGAGATGGGACACAATGAGAAATAAGAAATCTCAAGTAACTCAATATCCACAATTATCCATCGAAATTGCTACAGCGGAGGCACCAATTTTTTTTTCACTAAAAAAAAAATCCAAAAATTATTTCATTTATCCATTCCGTCCCATCACGACTCTTCTCGTCCCTTGCTTTCCTAGCCACTAAAAAAAAAAAAAAAGAAAATATAAAAGATTCTACGGGTGAAGAATCACTAACAACGTAATCATAACAGCGACCTACCAAGCAAGCCAGGATTTCTGAATAGGTTAAGGACGCCGATGACTGTAGCAAGGCTCAGGAGGAGTAAAGGATTCGAGCACGAGGACGGAGGGACACGATTGCACATATCTTCCTCACAGAAGCACATGTGACCAGTGCCGGTACTTTCCATCATGCACACGTGGTCCACCATGAATAAGTTTATCTGAAGCTGGGAGGTGCACATTCTTCGTACGCTCTCGAGCGCTGCGGAATCATATAAAAACGCATATGAAATATATATATATATATATACCTATATGAACACACATGACAAGTAAAAAATAAATATATAAATATTTATAATAATGACGTAAGCGGACGATAAAAAAAAAGATGGAAAAATAAAATATAATAAATTTATAAATAAACTTACGAGATTTTTCATTCCGCACCATCTTCACGCAGCATCCGTTACAAGTTAACAGTGGCGGCTGATCTCTTGGCAGTGCCGTATAATTAAACGGATCCTTACACCTGAGATCCGTCCAGGAATCGCATTCGTAGCAATAAATGGAACGTGCTGTTTAGATATATATAAAAAAGAGAGATAATTAGGTCATTAATGAGATACGTGCAATTAAGGCGAATTTTTTTATCTTCAATGGGATCATATTTTTTTTTTTTTTTTTTCGGTTGATCACGCTATGCGATATTAATTAATTGAATTAGCTGATAATCACTCACTCTGACATTCCGCATGACAGACGTTGGCTACCGCGAGTATAATTGCCGCTGAAAAACATTGATTAGTGATTTAGACAAGCGTTAATTTTATAAGTTATTGCAGCTGGCATACCGACGTGTCTGGGTTAATCAAACCAACTGGCGTCAGTCAAATAACTTTGATTGCTTTTTCAATTTTGACTTTGAGTTCAAATTTTAGGTGATACTGTATATATATTTTTTTTATTGAAAATATATATACATGTGGTACGCATGCTTGAGAAACTCTAGTTTTACAAATTTTACGGATTATTGCCATTATGCAATATTGGATTAACAAGTACTACTCTATGTTAATGTTTTTTACTCTGATTTGTTAATATACGAATATCAGGTACGAAAGTACTAATAACCAATTAACGACGGACACGTGCTTAACAAATTGTTAGTTAGTTAGGCACTCGTAGTTTATTAAAATAAAAATATACAAAAAATTATTTTCTCTTTTTTTCTTCATTCTTTTTTTAAATTATTTTTTACCGACGGTTTTGTATCGCGTTGCGCATCGTGGACTCGCTATCTGAATGCACGAGGATACCAATACTGTAAGGTAGAAATTATATAGCGTTAATTATAATTAAGTTTCTTCTTGCTATCTTTAATAGCTTTTTCTGTCGATTGTGATATATTGTATTTTATAATGATATTAATATATATGTATATACAATGCGATAACTTTTTGATAAATTAGATTAAAAATGTGGGATTATTATTATTGTTGTTTTATAAGGCCACTGGTGATTAAGAATTATACTCACCCGCTATCACGTAATCTGGCGCCATTTTGTTGCTCCAAAATTCTTTTCAATTTTCTTTTATGATTTTCTTATTGCATCGTTATATCTCTTGCACTTAATTCTTCAAATATCTCGCCGTTGCTTTAACGATGACTGCCAAGTGTTTCCGGCCGCTGTGAACCAGTCAATTATTAAGATCTATATTTATTTTTGTATTTTCTGGGTTTCTTTTTTTTTCGCACGTGAATTCTGGTATTTGTGTTTGCGGCATTCTTAATAATAAAGGTAAACGTTAGTGAGCATTTGTAGATATGTATATATATATATATATATATTTGGTACAAATATATATCAAGAACTTATCTTCAATACAGATGGCGCAAACAGTATGGCGGTACATTTTTACACGTGTTCACTAAGTAGATATATATATGCGTATAAGATAAATTTGGGGTTATCGGTGCAAGCCTATCAGTATGCTGATTAGATGAATGACGAATATTTTGTGTATTGAGAAAAATGACTCATGGTTGGTGAATAAATTTAGAAAAAAAGGGGGATGCATTTGATTCGAAAATTAACCTAACGTAAATACCTTCAATTGCGTAAAGCTCTGGTTTTGAATTTTTGATAGTTCTGAATATTATGACTTCTAAGGCATTATTATCATTTTGCTTCAGCATAGTAAAAATTGGACAATCGATTATTTGGTAATTTTAATTTTTTTTTATATTATGATTAGTAGCCTTCGATTGAGAATGATTTGGATAAATTTCGGATAATTATGTATTTTTTGGAAAATTTTATCGATTTATTACGATATGGGTATACTTTGGCTTTTTTCTCCGTAAAATCGAATTGTTAAATAAATTAAGTTATTATCTGATGACGTGGAAATTTCGAAGAAGGGTTTCTTCGGTTATGCAATCGCCACGATTAGTTACCTTTAACAGTTTCCTTTGTATACCGATGACGAAGTACTCTTTGCAAAAGTCCTTCTTGTATTTTTGGCTGCGCTAAGATTCCCACTTTAGCTTCATTTTACAAAACGTCGGATCACGATTCAAACATTTTTAAGCAATAATGTTCGATATCGTAATGCTTAATTTGGTCTGAAAATAGGAAGAAAAAGAGAAAATTAGGTTAGCATCGTAGATTTTTGAGTAGCCGATAAATTTTGATATGAAGCAAAGAATTTCGTTTTGAATTTTTTTTTCTTAGACTAGAAAAAAATATCAATTTTTCAAGTAGATACTAATTAAAAAATTATTTTCGAAAATTTAACTGATTCGTCTATAGTGCCCTTTTTTCAAATTTTCATTGTGTCTCTTACGCAAAGACAAGACAAATAATTATTTTCGTTTATTTTTCCTCATTCATCGTTATTCTTCGTGAAGACTGAAAAAATAAGGTTTACTAGTATATCAAGATTATGCGGTATTCACACCAAAATCACATCGGTGTCAATCGTTTTAAAATTTCAAAAAAAAAAAAACGTTTGTATCTTTGAATAAAACAATTGAACGCGAATAAAAGTGTTTTGAGATCCTGGCATTTGAGCGTATTTGTATATTTTTATATTACTAATGAGAGGACTAAAATATTTTCAAAATACACACAACGTCAATAAGCATTAGCTGTGAAAAGTATTTCAACTGGATCAAATTTGTTTAACTTTTAATTTTTAATTGCATCAATAAATTTTATTTTAATTTACATAACACTTTATGTGTCGCTGCGTGTGAGCTCGACCTAACGTTCACGGACTCCTGTGGCTTCGGTATATTTAGACAGTTAGCCGCTTAGCTTGCTTCGAGTAGCACTAAAAGACTTGATGTAGAATGGCCCTATGAGGATTGCCATAACGCGAGAAATTACACGAAACGTAACATAAATTATAGAAACTTCCTGCGCTATCGCGAAATTGCCTATTAGTCAAGAATTTTCAATTTTGTTATTCATATATATATATATATATATATATATATATATATATATATGTGTATATATATATTGGCATAACAGCGTATGCGTAACTGGCACGATATTCAATAATTGAATAAACTGTAATACCAGCTGAGGATCGCGTGTGTGTAAACGTGCATAATAATATTCTGTATATGTTTAATCAACAATATATATATAATATAAACATATGCGAAATTGAATAAAAATTCTTCTTATCAATTTTGACAATTACGTGAAAACAGTGATTAGCAATATTCTTGACACTTCGTATTACTGAGTGAATAAAATAGTATATCTTTGATTCATCTAAAATTAGATGTTACTTATATAGTGGAACAACTTTATAAATTATTAATAAAAGCCACATTGATAAGCGGGAACACATTGACGTAGATATTAAAGCAGCTGACATGCCGTTGATAAAATATATAAATAAAATATTGTATATAGTACGCAACAATTTTACACAAAACGTTGATTTCCGGTTGGTTAAATTTGTCAGGAAATATTTTTTTATTCCGGATTTATTTTTTTTTATGTCGGATTGGGGGGTTGGTACTGTGGTTGATAATTGATAAGACACAGGATATTGACGATCGGGATGGATTATGGGAATAAGCCCGATAATTTTGACACCCACAATATTTTTGACTCGTGTCCACTCACTGCACTCTAGAAGCACTTTTTGGATATCCTCGTGTATATTTCGAAAAGAAGGAACTCTTGGATACTGAAGGTTTTTCGTTAAAACGGCCAAACTGTGTTGACAGATCAATAAGGTCTACTGCAGCGGCGCCGGGTTCGCTTTCGACGCTCCTTCGGCAGCGGGTCGCCGCGCAAGCGCCGCTCTTATGGTATAGATGCATGTGGTTTGCATTGCAGCGATGCGACATTCTAATATGCGTTAGATGACGTTGACGAAGATTGACGAAAAAAATTATTAAAAAATCTGTGGAAAATTCAATGGACGATTATTTGTAAATACCATTAACGATTATATTGAAAAGTCATTGAATCGTCAAAAGATCGATTATCGTGCACGTGTTGCTTCGGATGATTAGGATAGTCATTTAGAAATAATTAATAAGGAATTTTGTATCAGAAATGGAATTAATGTAAATTTGTAATATTTATAAGGAATTATTAAAATTTGTCTATAATTATTTTTATATGTTGTCTTTGACCTTGTTTTTTACGTAAAATAATGAAATTACACTTTCGAATTATTTTTTGGCACGAAAAAAAATGTGTTCGTGTGATCTAACGAGTTAGAATTTCGTAAGAGGCCAGATGTCTAAAATTATATTTTTCTTTTGAGATAGATAAATAATTTGTTCGGCTGACGCGTAATTCGGCAAGACTTAAAATTAGAATCGAAGATAATTTTTAAATATAAAATAATTGAAAGATCCGGTAATTTGTAATCGCATTGAATAGCGATCGATAAATCGACAAATATAATTTCCCTGTTTCGTTTATTCGATTGATTAACTTTATAAAATAGTCGAGTAATAATACATAGTCAAATATAAAGAAACAGTCTATCGATTAATACCAATCAATACACAGATCAATTAATTGTAACTCGTATCTGAATTATAGAGACAGCGAAGATATAATAAACATTCCAACGAATTATACTTAGAGTAACGTTCAAAACGGTAAATACAAATTTTCAAAGCATAAATCTTCACGAGGGCAGATAAAAACCATTGCGCTTGTCATTCGTATCCTTGTTTGGAACATAATCGTACACGATCAAATCTGCGGATATTTCCGGAAGTCTCTTAGGCTCGTTAACAACCACGGACGCATTTGATCGCAAGTCTTCGGACGAGTTTATATTCAATGGCTGCGCAGCAGCAGCGGCCAAGTCGTTCCTAGCAGAAGGCGTCAGCTGATCGAGATAGCCTGCGGGCGGATTCTCATTGGCTCGAAAATTCGCCAATTGTTCCGCAATTCTGGCCAAATCGTTAACCAGCCGCGCATTGCGATCGAAATCGGCGTCCTTGAAAGCATCCCTTTCGGCAACAACCTCAAGATTCTCATTGGACGAAGTGCTCTTAGGTATGCGAACTTCCTTGGGTATATTTTTCTGTCTCTTATCTGTTTCGTCGTACAGCGGTTGATTTAGGACCTTAAAGAGTCCCACGGGCCCACCATTTTTGAAACTGGAAACCGCTGGAAAATTATGATTGACTATGTAGTCGGCTGGCGTGACAAATTCTGACATCGGGGGTGAATTATAATCTTGCGGAATATAAGTTTGAGGGGTGGGGGGTTGCGTTATTATTGGGCTTATCGAATAATTCTCAACTACTTGACGTGGCGATTCCGTAACGGCCACTTCCGGTTCCTCGGAATCTAAGTCGTCGCTCTCGTCTTTCCTCTCGGTATTGCCCGAACGTATAGACTTGTGCTTTCCTCTATTGATTTGCTGTTTATTTTCGAAATCTTCGTTATCTTTGTTATCAATGTTATCATTGTTGGAATCTTGATCGCGACGATTTTTATTCGTTGGATTTTTTCCCTCTAATTGTTTCATCTTTAATATTTTACGCAACCATGGCAATGCTTTGCGCTTCTCTTCCGGCGATAACTCCGGTAGGACTTTTCTTAGTGTTATCAATCCGTGCTGAAATTTTTTTACGCTACTTTGTTTCTTTATGCGCTCCAATTCATTCCTGAAGTCTTCCGTGAGTTGCTCCACGTTTAACATCTCGTGAGGGTTGTTTGGTATCACGATGGAAATTACATTGCCGACGTCGATCGAGGCTTCCTGGTTTTCCAGCTTTCCTGGGAATAGAACATTTTTAAGTTTTTCACAGCTGATAACGATAACGCACATCTAGGGGTATTTTGAGGCGCGAAAATTTGACTTACTATAACGACGATTTGATGCTGGGGCAAATTCTGTTGAAGAGACGAGAATTAATTTTGGAAAAAAAAAATTTCAAAATGTACTTACTAAAATTTGGTTTCGTCGAACTGCGATGTTCTGAAAATCCCCCCCAAGAAAAGTGTTGATTTTTATACCATTTTGTAAATATTGCTTTTTTTTTTTTAACAGAAATTCACTTACGACGTGTCGAATGGATTTGGTAAACAGTCAAAATGAGTACGAGCATCACGATTAACTGTGAATTTTGAAAAAGCATTGTCACGGATTACAATTCTTTTGAAAAATTATATGTCAGCAACGACGTAAAAGAAACGAATTTTTGAGAACCGTCGCGGCACCTTCAACCGTCAATCTTAACACTGCCGGAGGTTCAATAAAATTTTTTTTCACTTTCATTCGAAATTATCGACAAAGCCAATCAAGCAATTTCGTAACACTTTCCAAAGTACCGATTAAATTCTCATTATTCCTGTTAATTACCAGCGCAAGCATTAACATCATTGTTCCGTTGGCAAAACAGAATTTTCACGAGTCATAATTAAGTCGACTTGGTATTCAATATTTATAAAAAGTCGCCCACAATAAATTCACGAAAAATGTATTCAAAATTTTCTCCTCACTTAGCAGGTAACTCGTACCGTATATTTCCCAGCTAATACTGTATGTTGGGATTGCAGTAGCAACCGTAGTAAAGTAGTAAACTAGAATTGCTCGTACAGCAAAGTAGGCCAAGTCAGTACTTAGTTACAAAAACTCCACCAGATGTCAGGAGCGGCCCTTAAATCGATCAAAACAGTGTTCCTAACCGTTGTAACTTTTATTCCTAGGCCATGTACTACATAGTCCAAGTAAAACGATCTGTGACCGATTTATCTCATTCGGCTGTGAAGTTGCACGTAGTCGGACTGGACCATCTCGGTTCATCGTAAAGCGGCTGGAGCCATAGAAACAAAATGGTTCGTTCTTACGGTTTTACAAGTTTTATAGCTTCGGCGAATAAGTCATGAAACTTTTAACGGTTTGTGGTATATCGACAGAGGCGAAGGTGACAAAATTGTAATGTTAAGCGAGGACTTGAGAATAACAAAAATTCTTAGATAATTAATTGACAAATTTACAATCAACGACTGTATATAGTATACATAACAACGATTAAAACTTGTGACATTACCATCATTCCATTAATTATTGTTCAACGTCTGCGTATTCTAATACTTACGTCATTCTACGCTTCAAAGGTAATTCTTTACAGTTTACTAATTAATATAAAAAATTGTTATCAAAACATAAAAAAGTAATTATTTCTTATCGATATATTTTTCAATTTCAATGCATACGATAAATTATGAAGAAATGCTCATATGTACAAAACACGACGTTCCGCTATCAGTTCGAATCGAGGATCAAAGATTACCTATTTGCAAGTCACCCTATAGGTGTGTATGAGGGAGACCAAGGTAGTGGGGACTATAGTGAAATGTACCGACCAGAAGTTAAATAGTTTGTTCGTGATTCTGTCAGTGTCGAGCGGAACCGGTTTCACGAGTGCAGTAGGTTTTTTGAAATTTTTACAAAAATATACAATAAGACAGTGCAAGAATATTTTTCGTGTTCTCTCAGTGCCAATGGATTAAAGAAAGAGGATAAAGCCGGGTAAAGAACAACAGGATCAAAAGCGAAGACAGCCATTCGATATTACACAGGTTTGCTATATATATATATATTTTTAATAGTAAATACATACTAGAAAGTGCAGCCTCGGATTGGTGTTTTCTGTTCATTCACGAATATGATTGGTGAGGAGGGGGAGGCGCAAAGTGTTCTTTAAACATACACTTGAAAATGTTACGTGACAGGAATATTACGTGTATTCATCTGAAAGGAAATTGTCAATGTAACAGTGAGTTACTGACTATGGTATTTATTTGTGGCATTTAGCTAAAGGCAAGGCCACATGTAGGCCGTGGATATACCTGGTGTATGAAAATACGCATTAGTAAAGAAATATAAGTGTATTCAATTGGATACAATACGTTTAACCAGAAATGTATGTATATATGTATATTTTTTTGTTTTATTATCAAATTTTTCATTCTCTTTCTCCTTCACTCTTCTTTTGTCTTGATAGTTTCTTTGAAATATAAAACTGCATTCACAACGTTGTACGCGAATTAAGTTACGTTCATTAAGTGGCACTACTTCTCTTAACGTAGAAGCCATTTGAGATATCTTGGGATGACGTCAATGCGGTTTTACGGTACGAAGTCCTCGGGATTGTTTGTTAGAGTCTCCCGCCAAGATCGAAGTACATTCGAAATGTCATAATTACATCTTATCGTATTTTTGTATCTAAGTCAATTACGCTTACGTCATACATACAGACGTTTAGATGACGTTTGAGAATTTTTTTATAAATCGACCGTTTATTTTTTTACTTCATTTCGTTTTAGTGTATTTGGTATATTTTTCTTTTAAGACCTTATTAAAGAATTACGGGTATTTTTGAGAGTAATACAGTTTGAATTTGAGCTTACGGGCGTTACTGCATTTATACGTATGTGAAAATTACGTGTGGATAATTTTTGATAAAATTTGGCGATTTAGTGACTGTATTTATTATTAGCTTTATTAATATTTCCAAATAATATTCTATTTAAAATAATTGATCTTTGCTATGATGATTGAAATTTATTTTTTTATCAACGAAAAATCCGTTATTATAATCTCTATTTTTAAATTATACGATAATACAAAAAAAATAAATCAATTTCTACTGGCAGTATACACATATAATTATATACATATACATATATAATTGTTTATTGATCATCGTGCCACTTAATTAATAGAGTTTTAATACTAAACACAACAATATTTTTGTATAAATGTATTTTTGGCTTTAAAAGAGTCAAATGACCCGTCGTTGGAAGATTTAGTGTTAACTTGATTGACCAAATCTTTTGCTTTGTTACGAATCTTGAATTTATTTTGCATAGATTGATAATATGCATGTACGTAGATAAGGCCTATATGATATACTATAAACATACGTACAAAAAACGTAGTGTATTTATACTATAAATTCATTCTACAGATGAAGTAAAATATTAATTCATCAAAATCAAAATGATCGAGATTCGACTGATATGGGTACGACGATAACAATTAGTATTTCGAGTACAGTTAAATGTAATTATGAAATCAAGATACGTGATTGCTAATTAGGAAACTTTGATATTCGATCTTAAAATAAGTAGTCTCACTTTCGAGGTCGGAATGGATTAACGGTATTGAGAAAATGTCATTAGCTCGGGTCACGTTAGCGTTTAAGGGTTAAGGATCACGCATATAATCGTATCGCATTGGAATGCAAATGCATCGTCAGTAAAAACTGTTTTATAAATGGTATTATCAGCAAACAGGTTTTCATCGATAAACTCACGGGTAAAAAATTTTGTATGAATAAAAACATAAGTGAACATTGATAAAAAGATTTTTATAAAATTTTTTATTAATACGTCATTAGAACCATATCGACGTGTTGACTTATCCCTGAACTTAACAGGGCAAATCGTATAATTAGATTTTGAAAAAGCTATCGATATATTACGTGAATATAGTGAGTGCTAATTGGTCCATATAATTATACATTTCATTATCATTATTTTATATCTTCGTGATTATTGCCTTAACGACAAACAAGTTGTTCGCGTAATGTGCTATCGCGTTTGAGATTGTACATACTGCGAGGAAGATATCTTTGAAGATTTTTGTAAAGAAAAATATGCCTAATCTCCAGACACGAGTAATCTTAACTAAACAACAATATGTATATGGATTATTTGAAAAAATCGTCGTTGTATTTTTTAACCGTAACAACCGCGACACTAAAAAATTCTTAAGTATGACGAATTATTGACCGATAAGAAAATAAATTTAAAGAAGAAGGACAAACGTCATCGATAAATCATTTATCTATGTACACTGACGTCGAAAAGTTTTCGGACAAGTGTTTAAACTGAGAAAAATTAAAGTTAAACGTCGGTTCGTAAAATCGTGTTTTTAATCTTGAGTGACCCAGCATTTCAACCCATCGAAACCTCCTGTTCCTATTTCCGCGCTGTAAAATTGATTTTTCAGTAGAAACTCTGTCCCAAAGGCAGGTTCTGTGCAAGCGATCCTTGACAGTACTTGGTAATATCTGTTTCTCATGAATTTCATTAAATCGCGTTTGGATTTCCGATGCAGTAAATGTTTTATTAATTTTTGATATTAATACCTACTAATGACTGGTCGTCTGTTTTGGAAATGACTTGAAAAATTCCACTGCGTGCTTTGGCATTATTAGAGCCTGGTCTTCAGAAGGGAGTGATATGACGTCCGACAGTGAGATTTTTAATTTCTTTTTTTGAAAACATATAAGGGAAGGGGGAATACACTTTTTTCTAAAAAAAAAATCGTGAATATCATTTAATCGAATGCTGCCCGAAAAAAACTGACAGTGAGATTTTTAATTTTTTTTGAAAACATAAAAGCGAAGGGGGAATACAGTTTTTTCTATAAAAAAAATCGTGAATATCATTTAATCGAATGCTGCCCGAATAAAACTGAGGAAAAACGGATTTGAGTTCAGTTTTAGGAATTGCTGGAAGCTTTTCGACGGCAGTGTGAAGTTTATATGACATTGATGCTTTCTTCGGAATAATGAACTATCGTTAATTATCGATTACCTCATAATCGTATTAATTGCTGATTAGTGTATGTATTTTTAATTGAAAATTTTTTTCATATGTTTTTTTCAGATTACGAATACGGATGACAATTGACACTGAGTGCCGGGGGAAAAATTTTTGTTAATTGATATCGGCAATTTTTTTATTTATTAATTAACGTTATCCGATATCATCTAATTAACAATGGCTATCTTTATACGAAGGAGCCAGCGACTGAATAACACACTGAAAACTGGCATCGAGTTGTTAAGGTCGTCGCTTAGATGCGCGTCGACTGCAGTTGAACGTAAGATCAAAATTGTGGATGGACCCAATGGTGAAAAAATTATACCAGGTTCCCCTGGCAATTTGCCGTTATCGACTTCAACTTTATCGGAATACGTGTGGAAGGATGTCGAAAAATTCGCCAATAAGATAGCACTGGTGAGTAAGCTCAATCGGCGAGACCAAATTAATTTGATTGATGAATCAAGATCATAAGTTCGAGTGCGTACAATACAATTTTCAGTGACCTTTGGACCGGGTATGAATCAACTCGATTAAATTGTTGATCACAGTCAACCAGACCGTTAATAATAAAATAGCAAATCGTTGTTGATGACACAAACATTTTTTGTAAATCCAAATCATCCATTTGAACTTGACGAAATTTTGAAAAAAAATATAAAAATTTTTATTAAAAGTTCATTTTCGAATCACCAGGTCATAGTTCACATTTGAACATTTATATTTTTCTTCATGAAATACGTCACTGTCAGCTGTAATTTTTTAAATTTAATTTTGATTTATTATAATTTTGACATTTACGTATGCATTGCAGGAATGTGGAGAGACGGGCAGAAAGTACACGTACGCCCAAGCAAGGGACTCTTCGAATTACGTAGCAAGAAGTTTGCGAAACATCGGCCTGAAAGTTGGAGACGTAGTGGCAGTGATACTGCCAAATCTACCGGAAACTGCAGTTGCCTTTCTTGGAGCGTCCGAAGCTGGTCTTATCGTGACGACAGTAAATTTTCAATATACAGTATGTGAGTGCAGTTGCGTTTGACGATTCCATTGAAATACTATAACAATAAATAATTATATTAAGCTTTTCCATTATAATTTGCTGCATGCGAACATAATAATAACATTATCAATTTAAAGCACGATACACACTGATTGGCTAAACTGAATGAAATAAACGTGCAATATACGTCTTTTGAAAAGTTATATTTCATTAGTTTGAAAAACGTTAAACTTATAAAAACAATTTTTTGCACTAACCTTATCTTTGAATAGTCAACTATATATAGTATGTATGCATGCAAGATACAAAGGTACCATGGTATAAAGTATATTGTCTTGCTTGATAATGCTTACCCACGTGATCCCTGATATACGTAACCATGTGCTACAATGTTTAATTGCGGATTACGTGATCTTGATTAACAAATTTTTTTTAATTGTACAGACGAGATATCGAAGCAGCTGATAGATTGTAATGCCAGAGCTGTGATAACAGCTGCCGAGATAGCGCCAACGGTTCTTGCAGCTATAGGTAATAGTAATCTTGGAAAAATCCCGGTGGTAGTAGTGGACGATGGTGTCCAGCCTATACCAACAGGTACCATACCGTTTCAGGTAAAATTAATTGAATTAAATTTGAAAAAAAATTAAATATTAAATTGCATAACCTGACCTGTTTTTTTTTAAGGATCTTATAACCAAGGGCAAATCCTTACCGTCGTTACCTGAGAGAACTTGGTCTGACGAAGATGTGGCAGCTTTACCTTATTCTAGTGGTACCACTGGTTTGCCAAAAGGGGTAATGCTCACCCATCGAAATCTTGTTAGAAACATAATGATGGTTCGTAATACAGTACCAGAGGGAATTTTTTGGAATAAAGCGACAGGTATGGTAATATTAGATAAAATTTTTTGATTTATTTGTACGCTTTATTAGAATAATATATACTGGGTGATTCAGCATAAACGTACTCCAAGTTAAATTGGAGCGCCCATTCGATTCTTATGGTAAAACCATGTTATACCGAAAATTCAAGTACGTAACGAACTGTGTTATTTCCTATTCTATATATGGTAGTCACTTTTAACACACTTGGAAGTGTACTGTTATTTTAACGTAATCCAATGTAAAAGTAAGACATTTGTAAATCTGTAAAAAGTGACTACTGTGAAAGTTTATATGGTAGTATTTTTATTTCGATCCTTAGGATAGGGAAAACACGCTTCATTATGCACTTCCATTTTCAGTGCAGGTGATACGTTTGATTTGAACGACCGGGTATAAGAAGTCAATGCATCGGCTTCTGTTGAGCTATTATTTTTCCGTGAAAATTCGTTGTTTGTCATATTTTTTTTTGTTTTTAGATTCTTTTCAAGAAGTCATACCAAGCGTACTACCTTTATTTCATATATATGGTATGAATGCAATTATGTGCACGAGGTTATCAATAGGCTCGAGATTAGTCACCTTACCGAAGTTTACACCAGAATTATTTGCATCTGTATTAGCTAAATATAAAGTAGGTGAAAATAATATTTTCAAGATATTGGAATCTGACATGTGGGAGGAATTTACGTGTGAGTTAGTCAATATGAGATCGGAGTGTATGCTCTTTTAAAATTAGTGCAATAGATCGGATTAAATTTTTAGATTAAAATTCTTGTAAAATTTGAAAATATTTTTATGCAAATACGAGATTTTCGTTCGACGAATATAAATACACAAACGTCATTGATACCGGGACTTACCGATTTAATTTGTCCATTTAAATTACATAAAAATAGGTTTCGGGACCAAAAAATTATTGACGTTGAGTGTACACAATGAACAGCATCTGCCAACATGTACCTTTAGACAAGTTCCATTTTTTGCCACCAGATGTCATAGCGTCATATGTCAGATTCCAATAGAAGGTCATTGTATTGTGTGGAATGAAAAAATTATATGAAATTATGATTATTGTTTTATAGACTACCACATTGTTATGCGCACCTCCTATTATTTTGTTTCTTACCGCGTCACCTCTGATAAAACCAAATTACCTGGACCATGTACAATGCGTGATATCCGGCGCTGCGCCATTGGGCAAATCGGATGTTGATAGATTTTACGAAAAATTTCAATCCCTTCGGTCAACATTGCATTTTGGTAATGGTACGTAAAAAGAAGAAAAGGAAAAATATTTTTTTTATTTTCAAAACGTTCGATGGGTGTGATCCATATTTTTGTATTTTTAGGTTATGGACTAACGGAAACTTCACCAGTCGCTTTATTTAATTGGAGAGAAGACAAATACGGCAGTATAGGCGAAGTATTGTGTGGCAGCTCTATTCGTCTTGTCGATCCAATTACCAATGTTGATATATCAGAACCAGGAAAATCGGGCGAATTACTGATAAAAGGACCGCACGTTATGAAGGGTTATTATAAAAATGAAGCAGCGACCAAGGAAACTATTATAGAGGGGGGTTGGCTTAAGACTGGCGATATTGCGTATTTCGATGAAGATTTTGATTTCTATATCAGCGACAGATTGAAGGAGCTTATCAAGGTCAAAGGTTTCCAGGTTAGATTTTCACATTGTGCAACGTTATTTTTTTTCCGAAAAAACGTATATCTTTTTTTTTTGGAAATTAAATTTAATCGTTTTTTTTTTAGGTACCTCCGGCCGAAATTGAAGAATTACTTAGGACGCATAAAGACATCGAGGAAGCTGCTGTCATCGGGATTCCCGACTCAAGATACGGTGAAGTTCCTAAGGCCTTCGTACTTCCAAAATCGGGCCGAAAACCTTCCGAGGAGGATATAAAAAATTTTGTAAATACGAGAGTCGCCGAGTACAAGCATTTACGGGGTTTGTTGTTTGATGACTTATTAGCGTAAATGTATCACGAGGTGAAAAAATAATTGTACTATTTATATTATTATTTTATCGTTTATTTTCATTTGCAGGTGGCGTGACGCTGGTGGACAGTATACCGAAGAATCCATCTGGAAAAATTTTACGCATAAAGTTGCGAGACAAATACGTCAATTAGATTATTATTGTTTACCGTTATTTTACGCTGTTTAATGACCCGATCACATTCCGAATTAATTAACTTTATCGGGAATTAGAATGGAATTGGTTCTTATTAACTGAGACTATATTGGGTGTTATTTAATTTTTAATTTATAAATAGTATCTTAGGGTGGTTCTTGTTATTATTGTTTCACGCGCAGTGTTTGACGGTGACTAAGAAATTTTATACAGACTTGTGTCATTGTTATTTATTTTATTTCATCGCATTTAAAAAAATAATAGTACAACTATTTTCAATATATTAAATTTTTTAAAATAAGATATACAAACAATATTCTTAAAAATATATCTCGTATCACTGTGGCCTTTGCTACGGAACTTTGATTCTAAAATTGTACGTATTCGTTAGATCTTTATACTCCTTGTGAATAATTCGAGATCAACGAACCGTCAAGAGATAAAAAAATTGAAACAACTTTTAGTCAGATAAGAACGATACTATACAGTAATGTTTGTTTAATCGACAGATTAGAAAGAAGCATACTTGAAAATAATATGATTTGCTATTACCTAGTCGAAATCTATATATTCCTTTTGGAAAACCACGTGTACCTATTAGTGTATATGCATATGCATTGCTGAACTAATTTGTATACATTGTTGATACATATATATTTTTTATTTTTAATAAAATATAGTTTTGTATTATAAATGTCTCGTTATTGCTATCTAAACGAATTTGTCAATAAAATATTTTGTATTGCTACAGAATTTACAAAAACAGATGCTGGAAAAAAAAATCAAAGTCCCATAAAACACTGATAAACATTTTTTCGTATCAATTACCAAAATTTATATCCACACTCAGTCAGGGCCGACATGGTCGTTGGGGCCCACGGGCTATTCTTAAATTCATCATCAGGTTCATCTAAAGAGAAGTAGATGATACTCGATAACCCATTCAAGAAACTTACTATCAATACCAAAGTTACACACAGCATCCCCCTCTCTTTCAGTTGACCTTTTAAACCCTGGACACAGATAGCAGCTACTCAGATTACATATCGCACGTGGTCCGCTGTAGATGGATTCCTGTAGATGTATACCGAACAGATATGATGTTTAAAAAAAAGGAAATTACAGATAATTTTTATTTTATCGGTTAAACAGCTGATCAATAAACTACGATTAATTAATTTAACACCTTCAGGTACAAAAGTACTACCCTCGCCACTCATGTGCTAATTCCGTCCTCCTAGGCCATGTTGACCTATGCTGCAATACGACACTGGATCCAGTGCTATATAGGACAATAATTCTGGTATAAAGAATAAATAAAATTTTGTTAAAAATTGCTTTCGTTACCTTTTATTCAATAACGTCATAGTATTTTTCATGAAAAATTATTTGTCATTGCATACTAATATATGTGAAAAAATACAAGAAATAATATAAACAAACAATTTTCTCAACTGCATTCCTAAATTGACGGTATTTACTGGGAGGCCATGTTGGTATCATTTTGCAAGGATACCTAAAACATCCGATGTTAGCGATGGATCTGATATTGCTGGAAGACTAAAAGAAAAAGTCATGTATTATTTTTAATTAATTTTTATCTTTCCATTTATGGTGTATTATAAAACTTGATAATCGATATTAATTACTTACTCATTTATGATCTCGGAACCTGAAGTAACTATCTGCTGAACCAGACCAGCCATAGAGAATTGGCAGATGATGGCAATGGTGAGGAAGAAGACGACGCATTTGATCATTTCGATGCTATTGAGTTTTCAACTGAGTTCACGATGTTGCATCGTGACGATGCATCGTCACGACGTTGGAATATTAGAGTTTCTTCATTGCACAGAAGAACGAGTTTCTAAAAAATAGTTGATCAAAGAAATTGTTGAAAAAAAATTTAACTTTTTTTTTCGGCGAATACAAAAATTAATTTCTTTTCAAGAATGCCTTTGATGAACCATATTTTACAAACTCATTCTTCAGTGCAATGAAGAAACTGTAATATTCTAACGTTTTTTTATTAACCATGGCTCTAATGCACTGTTTTGCCAATAATCCTTTACTACAGGAAAGAAAAATGTAAGAAAATTTATTAAAAATTGATCAATTTTTACATTTGTTGAAGAAAACAAGTTACGCATCCTTCGTCTTTGTCACTCTGCTACAAAGTCGGTGAGCGTCCATCTCTTTCGCACCTTCACCAGACGCCAACTACACGGCGCGCACATCGCGTGTCGCTCTCGCGCTCGAGCGCGATTGTTAACAATTAATCGTAGAAGCTTCAATTTTTAATTTTCTCAGCTGAAACTTTCCAAAAATCTTCCTGAGGTCTTGACGCACATGAATATATGTGCAATTTTATTTTTCGAAAAACTTCGTCGCTACGATTTTTCGATCGAAGTTTTGAGATTGAATTGTCAGCGAAGCGAGATGAGAAGTAAATAATTGGCAATAAAAAAAAGCTTTTCCGATCATGTAACGATACTGTCGTCATCGCTAGAGTATCTTCTGTTTAAAAAAAAGGAATCACAGCGATCGATCAATTATTAACGAAATGGTCGCGAGTTGAATATAAAAAAAGATTGATTTTCATAATCGTCGAAAAAACAAGTTTTTTATTTTTTTTTAAGAAAACTAACAGTCCTAGCTATATATATATTCCAATGTAAAAAGTGTGCACCCAATCGAGTTGGACACGCTGGTATTTTTTGTAGAAGGAAATTTGAACTTTGGAAATTTACGGTAAAATTTCCGCGTTCGGAACGTAAGGCGCTATGGAGGGGACCGAGTCCAAGCGTTGAGCCTGTATGGAATCCGGCCGCTCAATTGGCAGATGATGGAAATGATGAGGAAGAAGACGACGTATTCGATCATTTCGATGCTATTGAGTTTTCAACTGAGTTCACGGATATTGCATGGAAACGTTTAAGACAGCCAAAATATTTGTTTCGTACATTGAGCGACCACTTGAACAAAGAACGCGTGTACCGGAAACACAAATAATTTGTAAAGAAAAAGAAAAAAGAAAAAAATATAAGTGCACACGGTACATTTATTGCACCAGAAGAATAACGTTTTATTTTTATTTTTTTTCAAAAATATTCAAGTATGTCTCAATCGAACGAGGGAGAGGGAGACTCAAAGTTTGAGAGCGTGAGATGAAAAGGACCTCGGTGGGAGTCTGGATGTTTTTGACACAGGGTGCTTCGATGTTCGGTGGACGTAAGGATGCAGCATTGCGATATATCGCAATATATCGCACTATAGTGCGTGACTTTTGGTATTTCTTGTTACTGACAATTGCTCCCTAGAGGAAATAAGGGTAAGCTTTTGGAATTAACCCTTTCGTTACGGGTGCCGACTACAGTAGGCAGCCATGCGTCGACCTGTGACGACTCTTGTCACTAGGAATTATAATTTGACATATATGCTCTTAAAAAGTGTATAAACAAGAGAATCCGAAAGTGGCGTTGAAAGACGTGAGTGCGAACACCGAAAACTACCGGCGTGCAATGTACGCACTTTGCGGCGCGGTGCCTGTTGAGTGACGTCACTCTAGCGGAACAGAACGTTTTAACGAAAGGGTTAAAATTTGGTGTTCAATTGGCGTCGGCTACGCGGTTTTGTTTTCGGAAAATTCGGAAATTTATTTTTCTACCTGTCCTATCCTCGTTCGGCCTCTTAAACCCTGGACACAGATAGCAGCTACTTAAATTACATATCGCACGTGGTTCGCTTTAGATCTGTACCAAGCTGATGTAATGTTTTAAAAACAAGGAAATTACAGATAATTTTTTAGTTATCGGTTAATTAGCTGATCAATGAAACACGATTAATTAATTTAACACCCTCAGGTATAAAAGTGCCACCCTCGCCACTCCTGTGCTAATTCCATCTTCCTAGGTCATGCTGATCTATGCTGCAATACGACACTGCACTTAGTGTTAATCTTTAGGACAATGATTTTGGTACATATGATAAATAAAATTTAAAAAAATTGCTTTCACTGCTTTTTATTGGATAACTTCATGGTATTTTTCATGAAAAATTACTTGTGATTGGGTACTAATATATGTAGAAAAATAATAGAAATAATATCTCAACAGCGTTCATAAATTGACGGTCTTTCCTGGCCGGCCATGTTGGTATCATTTTTCCAAGAGAACTTCAGCAAGGCAAGAGGCTAGAAGAGACGGACTTACTGGCGGCTGCAGCCTGAAAGAAAAAGTCACGTGATAGTCTTAATTACTTTTTATATTTCAATTTATAGTACACTATGAAACTTGATAATCGATATTAATTATTGAAATTAATTATTATTATTATTAATCAATACTTACTGCTGCTACGGCCTTGGAACTTGAGGCACTTATGTCGGGAACTAAACCGGCCATAGAGAATTGGCAGATGATGGCAATGATGAGGAAGAAGACGATGTACTTGATCATTTTGATGCTGTTGAGTTTTCAATTGAATTCAGGATGTTGGGTGGAAACGTTTTATACCGTTTCTAAGTAGCCAAAATATTTGTTTCACGCATTGAGCGACCACTTGAACAAAGAACGGGCGTCCCGGGAAAATAAATAATTTGTAAAAGAAAAAAATACGTACGTGCGTACGACACATTCATTTCGTCAGAAGTCTTATGTTTTGTTTTTTATTTTTTTCAAAAATATTTAAGTATGTCTCAATCGGACGAGGGAGAGGGAGACTCGAAGTTGGTGAGCATGGGGTGAAAAGGAGCTCAGTGGGAGTGGGGATGTTTGTGACACAAGGCGCTTCGGTGTTCTGTGGACGTGAGGATGCAGCATTGCGATAGTGCGGGAATTTTGTTATTTCTTGTTACTGATAACTGCTCCCTAGAGGAAATAAGGTCAAGTTTTTGGAATTAAAATTTTACGTTTAACTGGCGTCGGGTTCGTAGTTTTGTTTTGGCCTTGCGAATTTGCAAGTCGATGAACAAAGTAAACGATAATAAATACATTTTTCATTGTAAATATTCGGAAAATTTATTGTTATTTTTAATCTTCATTTATTTTTTTTTTATAGTTATAAAATTCTTTAGCTCACGTCAAACGATTATCCATAGAATTCTTCTTTTTACTACTGAAAAAACAACTTTACCGACCGTGTTACGAATTGTACACTTTAGTCGATGTGTTTACCGACAGTTGGTATTGCAGATTTTCCCTTAGCTACGACGTAGCAAGTTGGGATTGGTTTGTGACGTGGCAATAGAGGCTATGGGCATAGAGTTGGATCCTATCGGAATTGTCAATGGAAGTTTGTCACATGGTTTCGTAGTGCTGGTTGGATTCGTAAACATTTGTGGTATTTGTGAACTTTTGACCTCTTCGATTAAAATGCAATGCATTCATAGTTGATGCAAGCTATGGATCCAATGATATCCGGTTGCGTAATTTGGTGGTATAAAAAACAAAGAACGACGTTAAGAAGTGAATCGCACGTGTGTTGTGATATGAAATTTAGAGTGTACAAAACGGGTGATTAAAATATTATTGATAAACCATGTACGGGTGATTCGATACGTTGATCAATGAGGATTCAAGGCTAAATATTGATAAAACGTAAAGGTGTACGAAGAAAGATAACATTTATGATAAAACAAGCAACAGAATGAGACTGGGTACAAAAATACCAAATTTCGAGGCCTATACTACTAAGGGAAAAATTCATTTTCATAATTGGTCGGGTAATTCGTAAGTTTTTAAAAATGCTTATTATCATTATGATCGGTTTGTTCATACTAATATTAGTTACATCAAATAGAAAATTTAAAGTATATTTTGTTATAGGTTAAAAAAGATGTTTTAGATGGGTAAAAACTGTTTTAGATGGGTACTGATGTTTTCGCATCCGGCAGATTTTACGCCCGTTTGCACTACGGAATTGGGCAGACTTGCGGAACGGGCTGAGGAATTCAAAAGGAGGGGAGTTAAATTACTTGGTCATTCGTGCGATTCCTTGGAATCGCATTTGGTCTGGATTAAGGTGCGTCTTCCAATAGAAATGACATATTTCATTGAATTTCATAGAATTTATATGCTTATCCGATTGTTTTCGATTCTTATCAGGATATACAGGCGAAATACAGAAGAATTCCAAAGGTATTCCCATATCCAATAATTGGAGATGAAACACGTGAAATTGCGGAAATGCTTGACATGGTAGACGAGCGAGAACCTTCAAGCCGTGGTGTGAGAGCAGTTTTGGTGATTGATCCTCAAAAAATTCTACGACTCTTTTTACTTTATCCAGACACCACAGGAAGAAATATAGAGTGAGTTAATCTGGAGAGGAAAACCTTTTTTGTTTTATTTAATATAATATATTATTTTTTTAAATTAAATTTTAGTGAAATTTTTCGCGTGATACAAGCGTTACAATTGTCAAGCAGAGCTCCAGTTGCTACGCCAGTTGATTGGCAGGTAATGATCTTATTGATGTATTCATTATAAGAATTGACAATTAATTATTATAATTAATTTTTTTGTGCCTAATGTTACGTATATGTACCAGTGATTTTGAAAATTCATAACTCCTACAAAAATTAACCAATAATACTGGCGGACTTGAACTTATGTTAAAAATGAAGCCATATTTTAACTGCAAAAAATCTGCATAATTTGATGTCGCACCCCTAAGTCGTGACAATGTGTCAAAAGACCCTACAGTAGGGTAAAAACAAAAAATCATAACTAGTACCTCCATTTTTTGAAAATTTTGTTTCCACCACCTCTTGTTATTAATGAAAATTTGTAAAAATAATTGGTTATACGAAAACCACCCCCAAAGTTCAAAATCTACCCCTACCAGTTATGGAGATAGTTCACGTTCGATGGGCATTGTTTGAACTGTTCATTCGGCACACTGTGACCCCAAAATGTGAACGAGACGTTCAGAAACAATTCTCAAGCTGTCAGCGCAAAGAAAAACTACCCTCTAACAGGGAAACTTCACCCCTACTTGTCACCGATCCAGCCTATGCTAGGGTAGGTTTCGAGAGGGGAAATCTCGGAAATTTGTTTTTCTGCATCTCCTGTGTATCCTCAATAGTTAGTATATCGCAATAAGTTTTTTTTTGCGAAACTACTAGGAAAATCTTATGCAATAAAGAATAAAAAAAATAAACGGCTCAAATATCGTATTGATCCGAAATTCGGAAAGTAATATAAGTAACGTAAAAACTATTGGAATTCTATATAAAAATACGGCTTATCATTTTCGTTATATTATCAAGCTATTGAAAAGTTCTTAAACTATACATCTGAACGAAATATTATTATACGTTCATCTTTACAATCGTAGATTAAAATTAGACAAAAAAACAATGAAATGTGATAATATAATTTTATTTTTAAAATTACTTATTTTTTCAATTTATTACAGCCAGGGGATGAAGTCCTTGTATGTCCAAACGTGCCAGAATCAGAGGAAGCACGACTTTTTCCACATGGAGTTCAACATGTTGCTATGCCAAGTGGTCTCGCCTACATTAGATACACGAGCGATTACCTAGCGCCACATGAATGTTGGGAATGATTGAAAATCGATTTTCCAATCGATAGTTTCAATAATCAATATCTAATTACCAATGAAGAACAAGCTATAGCTTTTTGCTTTCAGAAAAACTAAATTTATTCGAAGTGAGTGTTTCTTTAGCAGCAGCTACTAATATTAGTCATTGTATTTTCACTGTATTGATTATCAAGATAAGTCATTAATGTATCAAGTCTCATTAAACAAGACTGTCTTGACTGGTCGAAAGACGCCTTGTATTTTCCTAGTTCTAGATCCATAGCAAATTCAACAACTGTCTCTTCATTTTTTAAAAATAAATTGACAGTCTCTCTCCCTTATTGCAGTAGTCATTTTACAGCACGCTTCACTCAAATCAGAGTTAAAAAACATTACACATGGGCGTAGCAGCATAAGAATCACGATTCCCTTTTTTATTCCTGGTGCAGGAACTAAATTAATATCATTCACCTCGCCCCCTGTAGATCACCCGCATACGGCGTTGACTGGAGCTTGTTAAATTTTTTTTTCGTCGCAAGTGGGTACGCTCTTTTCTTTATTTGTATTTTTCAGTCACCCCATAGCGAACACATCCCCCACAAAAATTTCTCTAAATAGACTCAATCAAAAAATACGATTTATTGACACACTCTAGGAAGTGTTCTCGGTGCTTTATTTAATCCTAATTTTTGTACTAACCATTTCCTTATTTTTTATTTTCACCCGTCAACGGCATCAGAGTCCCTAAGAAAATTGAATAGGCGCTGCTGCATGACATTTTTGGCACACCATGCAAAAATCGAGTCAACAAACACGATCATCTCCAGGGACGTGGGTGTTTCGCAGAGGAGTTTGCTTCGTGAAAGCGGACGATGAAGAAGGAAAGGAGAATCTACGAGAATAGCACTTTAACCCCGCAGCCTATCCTGAACGTCATAATCGTCTACGTCCAGGATGTAAGGGTCAATCTCACCGAGGAGACTATCATGGATGACCCAGAACCCAGGATGCTCTCAGTTTATCTTTCGAAACGAGGCTGTTCTCCAGACTGGAATTTCCGTAGCATCCAGTCATACTTGAATCTTTCTTCTCTGTTTTTACTATATCTCTCTCGCTCCGTCCGTACACTACGTAACTATATTCGCTATCTTAGCGTAGCGTGCTGAGCCAATATGGCGGAGCCAAAGATGCTACCCGTTTATGGGCAATAAACAGAGACTTACGGCACAACCCGCTATTTGTTTTGTCGTGTCAGCAATGTCTAGGAATGCACTAGGATGGATCTGTACCCAGTACCATTGAAGATACTATGGTTACGCGACCCTTGTCTATGATATCCTACGAAAAAGATTATTTTTATCAGTCTCGTGTGGATTTCTAGCTTCGTTTAATATTTCAACGTTATAGTCGTCATGCCAATACTTTATGATCCGCATTTGCGATTTAGTACCCACGCCGTTGTTTAACTTACCGACTTTGAATACGTCGTCTAAATTAAAACAGCTGAGAAACTTTACAATCTGTAGCTGCACGTTAACGGAAATGCGTGTTACGTACTGTAAAGTTTTGTTCGAACTACTGCCGCTAGGGGCGCCGCGGGCACGACGCTAGCGGTAGACGTGAGTAGTCGTAAAGTGACGAGAATTTACAGAGAAGTACAGAGACAAGACTAGAGACGCGTGAGCTTCTTTCGGCGTGCAATTAACGAAAGTGCTGTAATTAAAGAGTGACGAGTCTGTTTGTATAGAACGATGTGAATTGTACGAAGTAGTGGTGAAAGTGTCAATGGTCGAGTGTTTACAGTTCGTGCGAGTAAATGAAGCATCTGATCCTAGAATCCAGGATACTTTTATTGCGATGGCTACGCCATGACAGGAGTGCTGGATATATTTCAATACCTGAGACGTATGTACAGATATACGTAGCAACGTATATTTTTTATCTAGATAGACTAGTATATGCATTCTACAGTCTACTTTTTATTCCCACATTTTACTCCCGAGTCTGCCACCATGACGATACGATTATGCTCGGGAGCCGTGCATTCCGTTTTATATTTCCTTTCCGTGCCGTCGTCATCTTTCCGCGCTTCTTAAATTTATTTTCTCTATCATGCAGAGTAGCTGCGAATTTTATTTGTAGAAGGAAAACCGCTAGAAGTCCTTTCGATCGCGAACTCTCAGATAACACAGTGGCCGACGGCCCTTCGTGTCTATCGGAAAATAGTGCATGAAGAGTAACACAGGTAACCTTAACTACATCGATCAATTCTGTTTCAATTTAGTTACTCTTCGTGAATTTTTCCTCGCAATATTTCCGCTACTTAACCGCTACTTAACTTTCTCAATTTTCCGCTGTTACTTAGCCATATTTAAAAAAATCTACTCGCTCTACATTTTCACGGGGGAAACTACCGTAAATTTTCATGGCTCTACTGGGTCTCTTAAGAATTTTATAACACTGCTTCGCGTGTTATAACGTCACCTCAAAATGGCTGTCGCGGAAAATTTCTATGATAGACTACCGTGTTTAAAATCTCAGTATAATAGTACAGCTGCTGCCACTATGCCATAATAGTAGATATTTACTGTATTATTATTGGCCAAACGCACAAGGAGATATAGATTTTCCACAAATCTTTTATACGGGATGTACCCACCGACGAAGTCACATTAACAATAAAAACAGGAACGTCACAGCGTTTCTTTCGTAACCGCTCGAGACTAGTGAGAAAACGCGAGACGAAATTCTGCTCGTTGGTGGTTTAAGTGGCGACGAGCTAAACTCTTGCTATACGTCTTCATTAGTACTAGAGGCTAACCTCGACACAGTCTGGATTCTGTTGCGAACTATTCCGACACAGGGTAGACATCAGGGGCAAGAGGGAAATGGAGAAATATGGAAATGTGAGAAAATACCCAAGGGCTGAATATACGAGGGCAAGAAAATAATTATTGTAACCCTGGAAAATGATCCACCAGGGTTTCCCAAAGGTTTTGCTCTACTCGCTAAGCACTAAAGGATTCCAACTCGTTCCTCAAGCACCCTTAGACATCGTTTTCTGACCCTGCTCATCATAGGACTACTTCAGGTAACTTTCAGGTGGGCCGTCCATTAAGTCATTCCGTAAGAAAATTGCCTTGGGTGAATTCACCCGTTTCGCAATAAATGCCAGCGAGTTGAGTCTCCGTTTCGAGTCATTAAAGCTCTCCAATGAGTCTCGCGGTGGATTTTGGTCAAAAGTCAGGAAAAGCTCAGTAGTAGTCATTCCGGTAATGCTCAGCGCGAACCAAGAGGCAAAGATTTTCTGTTGAATTTTAGAGCTTTATTTTTATTGAAAAAAAAAATTGAATCAAAAGCGTGAGAGGGTCTACAAAGAAAAGAAATTCAATGTTAAGAAAGGATTCGTGGAAGTGCTTTTGATTATGAAAGAGCCTGTATACTGGCTACTATTATCATGAAGGTGATATTAAAAACGATCATTGTGGTCCGTTAAAGCTGCGAGCTTTGACGAGGAAGGAAGCTTTTCGGTTGATACTCGAAAGAATATCTCGTCGGAAAAGGCGCTTTTGAAAATTAACGTCCAACAACGACGAGACTTTTACACTGAACAGTTTTAATTACACTCTAATTACCGTCGCTTAAAAAAGTTTCTTCTGGAATGTGGTTTTTCTTTAATTTTTAAACTTATCAGCTTACAGTCTTGGTGACAATGTCACATTGGATATTGTTTCCTAAATTTTAATTGGTACTCGCGGCATTAACGACTTAAATCAACAGGTAATCTTAATTGTACATAAATAAATCTTTATTACAGAAATATATCCCGATGGCTTTTATTTAATTAATTTGTGTATTTTCTCATGTACATTAAAGCCACCATCAATACGTCTAAAGAAAGATCTTAATCCACTTCTAGCGAGTTTACGTAGAGAAAGCTTTGAAAGCTCTCTCAGTAGTACTCTAGGTATATACAGGGTGCAGCATCCCTTTCCGCACCATTTTCTCCATTCGTCTCTCTATCTATAGTTCTCACCCTATATAACTCCACCCCCTTTACTTCTTACTTTTTTTTCTCTTTTTTATTCCTCCTTCCAGCCAGTCCGTCTGCGAAACTTCGGAAAACGAGCTTGCAGGAGTTACAAATCCCAGACTTACATAATACATACAATACATACAATACATAAGATTAATTTACGTATAAATTAGAAAAAATGTAACAAATGCCAATTTAAAAAAAAAACCATTGAAAATTGAAATTTATATAACACAATGGCAACTGTCAGTTACTATTGGCAACGACGAACAGCAGAACAATCGACTTGCAAGCGGCGTGCATTTGGACATAGAACAATGGCAGATTTCGCAAGTTCTCGCTGACAATACGCTGGAAAACTCGAGGATGATTTCCGGGTCGAGAGCGGCTCGTCCAGTTCCTGAACCAGCAGTAGGTACAGTCCAGGTAGAGGAAGTGACGGAACGTCTCATAAAAATAAAGCTCGGTTTCATGTTTCTTTTCACCTCTATTTTTTTCACTTCATCTTCACCATTTTTTTTTCTTATCTTTTTCTTGAGCAAGCATTTCTTCGAATTTCCTTTCATTTTTTCTTCTTCCTCTTACGATTTCTTTCCGGACGCCCGTGAACGGGGCTTTACCCTACGGCGATTACGTTCCGAATAACTCCTCCTGTTCTGTGTATTATCACACGCATATAACAGTACCCCTCTTATCTCCTTCTCCCACAGGACTATTTCCTCCTGACACACTCGCAGGACTCAGGAGCCAAAATCCTTTTGAAGGGACGATAAAACAAGTCGCCCAGTATAAATTACCTGGTTGCACAGACAAGAAATCATTTGCCGTCGGATCGCGTCCCTTTTGGGATAAAGGCTATTTCACAGGCTGCGTTTCCCACAATTCAAAAGCACCCGTGGCCTACGTGATAGACAGATGAAGATGGGGACGAGAGAGGACAATATCGGGTGGGAAAAAAAAATAAAAATAAAAATACGTATAATCAAAAAGTTTTACTCCTGCCTGTCGAGAATCGATTAGCGATGATGAATTTATTAAAGGGTTAATTCCTGAAACCCTGTTCATAGTTCAAAATGGGATTACGATTGCTTCACTGTGAAAAAGGGGGGTGAAAGTTCTTATTAATTAATTAACCGACAAAAGTTACTTCGAAAAGTCTCTAAATTTTGTTCAATTTTTTTTTATCCATATCCAAAATTCTCTTTTGCTCTTATCTGACCTCAACGTTCGTATGTTACAGAAATTAGCAGTAAAAACAGGCAGCAGAACATCGCCGTGCAAGCTCGCATAAAGTGCTACCACCATCGCGGTTTGAATCTCTGTTTTTTTTTTTCTTAACTTATGCGACATAAAAATCGTACCCGGTTTTCTCGTTGATACCAGAGTACGTAAAGATAAATGTATTTTGATTCAGACCAATGTTATTTCCCGAGGTACAATCGAATTCAAAAATTCATTTTTCACGTATGGTTGTATATATAGGTATATGTATTAGTGTATTCAAGCTTGCACTTACGGGTAGTACATATCGGATTTCATTCCTTGGTACATATGCCTGGCCCCTGATGTTTTATCCGAGTCTTGTCTCACGTTGCAGCTGGATCGACTCGATTTTCGTAGACGCCCAGCGTCGGAAAAGGGTGTACGAGGTATTCCTGTAGGAACGACTACGACTTGAGAATCCTCAACGAGTATCGAGCCACTCGGTTGTGACGATGACACTCCTGGAGGTCGTCGCCGTCGTCGCTGCTGACAGGGAACGACAGTAGTACTTGTAAACCATGGAAGGAAGAAGTGGGCGTCGGCGTAAAGAGCGTCTCTTTGACTTTTGGCGTACGTAACAACGGATTGTCAAGTGGGTAGAGTCTTAAGCGCGACCTAACTCCTTTTGTCGTACTGGGATAAGTATTAGGAACGTCTTCGTAGTTAATTGCATGGCGTGAATAAAGAATTAAAGTCGAGGGACTCGCCCGAGAAAGTTCTTTTGTTGAGATTTTTTTTTATTTTCGTTGCTTCGCATCACGACGTCATGCGTTTCCGGTAGCGGTGGATGGACGCTCAAGCGTCGCGACGTGCTAAATGCAGAGGCGCTAGAGAAAAATAAAGCGGGGTAAGACAATACTGGTGCGGGGATTTCTCTTCATATTTAGTGGATTTTGGACGTGTTAGGATAGGGGTGGGGAAAAAATATTTTTTTTTTTTTTGAAAAAAAAAATGAAAATAAGGTTAGTTTCGTTTGGGTCGTAAGAAGAAAAAGTGCGGCGGGAGGCGATGAGTGTTTAAGGAGAGTAAAGGATGGAGGGGTATGTATATACGTATAGGATAACTAGGAGGCAAGATTGAAGAAAGCGACGGGGGATAAGAGGAGGGAAGAAGGAGAAGAAAAAAAATAAATTTATAATGGCGAGTACGTAATTAATTTATGGTGATCAAAGACGGTGTCACGTGGTACTAATTAGTTCTCCGTGATCAAGAGATGCCTCTTGCGCTACAAGGAAAAAAACGAACAAGTAGCGTATCGTTGACGTACGTGTTATTTGGACTGATCAAGATTTTTTGTGATAAAATTTAATTTTTCAAGTGTTAATCATTACCTAACCACCCGATATAAGATGAACCTCAAAGACGGCTGTCGTTTATATGAGCAATGAATTACCATTTTTTGACGTTTTCAAGGTAACCAATGCTTTTTTTTTTTGTAATTTTTTATCTTAGGATTTTTATTTTTTTTAATGATTTATATCATTTTTTTTCATTGGCCATAATGTCTTTTCATATATTCATTTATCCATTGACCCACTCGTAATTTTACACGCAGAATTTCGTTTGGAACAATCCCAGTGGCGGGATTGTCGTTCGGGCTGTTCCGTGAGGATCCGTCCGGAAATGGAAGAGTCACGAAGAGCGACGTTGTAATTTCCGGTACGGCCTTGAAAAGCTAGTAAGAGAAAAAGAAAAACGCAAGACAAATCTGACGTTGTCGCGCACGACGTGCGGTCTTGTCGCTTAGACTGCTCTCCTGATTCTCTGCTCCCTCATTCTTCTCTCTCTCTCTCTCTCTCTCTCTCTCTCTCTCTCTCTCTCTCTCTCTCTCTCTCTCTCCTTTTTTACCCCTTTTTCCTTTCTTTTCTTTCCCGGGAAAAATGACGTCGTTTCGCGTGGGATGAACGTCGAGCGTTGAGCGAGAAAAAGTAAAAGAGGGTAGTAGGGGTAGGCGGGGGGTGGATGGTGGGGGAGGCATGTGTGAGCAAAGCAGACGTGCGTTCTGCGATGTCTGTTGATTTTTGCTCTCGGATTCTCTAGAACCAACCCTTACTACCCTAACGACCAGAGGCGCTTGCTCTGGGGGATGGTAAGCCACCCACAACGAAGGGCGAACGAGAGCAAACCCACGCATAATAAAATCATATTTTCAGAGAACGGAGAAGCGGCCGGAACCAGCGTCCATGGTAATAAATTCCATGTTTTATCATTGTATTTTGAGTGCTCGCCGCTGGATGTCGATGGGGATGCGTGAAGGGCTTTGACAATGCATAAAAAAAATAAATATTGTACAAATACTTCATCTTTGATTAATTTCATAATAAAATTTTTTCATCGTATAACTTATATAAATCTACCACGTTCTGTTTATTTTGCTTCAGTCTAATTTTTTTTTCTTTTCTTATTTTTTACTGACGGGTAGAGAGAAAACATTCGAGAGAGTTCTTTTGAAGTCATAGCAGAAGTCAAAATTGATTTCCCTCTCCTTTGACGCGTTTTGTATCTTGCGGCGTAACAGGAGGGTAGATACGAGAGGTAAGTAAACTACGGGGTGGAAGTGCCGATTCCGCTATGGCATTTGATATATTTTTGTTGCGTCAACAAGGGCGAATAAATTGGCACTTGATGAGAGTCCGTTCTTTCCTCCGGGAATACCAACCTATCTTTTTCTTTGATAAGAATTGAATGGCGTTTTCTTTCTTATACTCGACGCTATAAATTCTGATAATTTAAATATATTTATTGTACTTAGCATGCAGGTACAGTATTGCGAAAATTGGGAAGGGTATTAATGCGTATCCCGCGTATAAATAAATAAATAAATAAAAAAGTGAAATTAATTAATCGGGAAACGTCAGATTACCTTAAAGAATGAAAATTCACAGCTTCGCCGACATTGTAATTATTATCATCTGGCGAATCCCACGAAGCCGTTGTCATCCCTCTTAAGCTCCGCGAGGATAAAAATGGTAATTTGCAGATATATGAAAATAAAAAGAAATACCAAAGCACGAAGTTAAACTGGTATATGATTTGTCCAATAATGTCCAATTTGTGGTTATCAATTAATCTTATTAAATATTTGGCGCTTGTATTTTCTCCACTAACGTATACACGAGATACCGTGCTTCGAAATATTTTGATCGTACGTCAAATACGTGGCTGCCACTTGTATAAAGTATTTTCGCCAATTCTTCTATATGCGCTATCATAAAATATTCGCCACGGTACGCCAATCCAATTCGATCCACGTAGAGAATTGCGATTCGATAAGTTGCGAATATAGCAATGCCAACCGATTATATAAAATAAATGAAGCGGGATGTTGATGGAATATTTTTGGTAAAAAAAATATTGCAATTTATAATTATGCATAATTCTGCACCGTATCAGCTTCGTTAAAACTGTCGATAAAAGGGATTGTCAATGTTAAAATTAATCATCCGTACGAGAAATTAATTTCGTAATGAAATCAAAAAACGAAAAGTCGATAGGTGCAATGGGGGTAGTTTTTTTCCTTTTTTTCTCTCTTATATTCGCCGTAGTCCGTAAGGGGTTAAGGGGTCAGCGTGACGTCAGGAGAGAGGGTTGAAGACCCGCCATCCGCTGAATAAACTATGAGGACAGTGACACGAAGTGTATAAGGGTAGTTTGCTCCTTAGTCGGCTAGCTACAGGGATGAACAAACGGACACGGTCTATTTTTGAATATACCTGAAATTCCCGCCTTAAATTATTCGCGCTTTCTGACCTAACCTACTGTGTCTTGTCACGTGGATGATGGCTTATAATTATAATTATTTCATTTAATTAAAGAGCACAGCAGCTTTCGAGTTGGAGTGACGTCTTAACAATTAAGGAGATAACACGAACACACTGTATATATACGATTGGATAAAGTTTTATGACGTCATATTTTTCAAACATCGGAAACCCATCAAATTCAATGGCCAAGAATCATACGTATTTCGAATTCACGCCTAAAGCTGGTGAATTGACGTGGCGTTTTATTATTAAAGAGAATTATACATGGTGGGTTCGTATATTATGGATATATGGTTCTGACATGGACTATATGTGTCCGACGAGAGACGTGAATTGCAGGGGTGAATTAAGCGATATTAAATTATAGGGGTATTGCAAATATAATTTGAAAGCTCCTCTCGGCGAGAAAAGCTTCAATACCTTTTTCAGTGTCGCCTCGGGCGAAACTCTCGAAAAGCCTTTCGGGAGTTCATTCGTTCGCTCTCTGCATACTCGGCTTTAGTCATTATTTTTTTTTAATTTTCTTTGACGACGTAGCACGCAGCTGGCTACTTAACTATTTTCGTGTCGCGAGGCTTTTTAAATTTATTTAATACCTCTTTATACTCGATGAAGAATATTAATTCGTGTGACTTTATATACGATATCCTTTTCAGTAACCAAACTACCTTTATTTCATCCCTTATGGATAGGAAAAAATCCTGTGGTTTGCGCGTTAAAAAGTTTGCGACGTGGTGGCTCTCATGAAAATGTCGTTGGCGATATTCAAGAGCGTCGCGCATGATTTTCGAGATATGTATTTTTTGCGGGACGTAATATCCACGTAGGTATATAGTGGTAAGAATTGAAAGATTTTAATGTAAAATTTAATTTTTAAAATCAATATTTTTATGAAAAACGGAAATTTGAAATGACTTTTGTGAAATGAAAATCCAGGTGGAAGTTCACTTAAGATATACGAGCATACTCGCTTCTCTACGCATGTATAATATCAAATTCTCCAAGGGGTGGATACTGAATATTCGTTTGAGTACAGAAAGTCTTATTCAAATCATAACGTATTTACCGTATACGATATTAGCTCCTTTCTCTTCTAGGGGCTGTCCGGACCCTCTGTTTTTCATCCCTTCGTGTTATCTCGACGTTTCTCTTTCTCTTTAGAAGCAGGAGTCTACATTTTGGTCCAGTCCATTTCAATCCCACCTGACGTTTGCATTCATCTACAATCATAGAATC
>NW_014332921.1:89640-92158 GCF_000341935.2 Cephus cinctus | reverse complement strand
GATATCCACCCCTTGCAGACACGCATGTACGGTATCGCGCACAGAGCTGTCTTACTACCACCCCCTACTGTCCAAGGCTGGAGAAATGGAGGAGAGCGAATTATAGGGGAGAGGGTGGCGCCAGGGTGGTGCGACAGAGTGGCGCTACTCTTGTTTTCAACTTGGCATCCCCGAACTTTCCAGCAGCTTGTGTATGTGTATATATATATATATATATATATATATTCGCTCAGAGCTACGACCCTCTCTTCACCATGGACAAGGGTTGTTTAATATCGATACCACCATTTTATAATGAGACAATATACTTCAGGCACTTACACCCTTTTGGGTGTCTTAAAAGTCACCCCCTCATTTTTTTTAGACAAATCAAATTACATATTGTACTTTTTTTAAGTGTCAAAATTACATTCTACCCTTAATCAGCTTTTTATCATTTATAGCCACGATTATTATTATTACGTAGTACTCAGTAGAAGGATACCTCATTACACGAGACAGACTGGAATTATGATTGATTCGTTTTAACTTCATCAAAAAAATCCAATTTCATCGTTGAATCCTTTACCACCCCATTAAAATTAAGGATTGTTTCTGGATTTGGCGTACTTGCTTCTGTATTCGTCAAACAATTGTCCAGGCATATCGGGCTGCCAGTTAATGGTGGTTCGAGAAAAGCTCAGGAGGCGGCTGACTATGTCGGTACAACATCCACTTTTCGGATCTCTTATCGATCCTACATTTTTGCGTGTTATTTATACTCGAGTAAAGATTTATTTATTTTTAGGGGTATGTTTGAAATTTTTTTTTTTTTTCTTTTTTACGGTAGACAAAAGGAGATCCAGGACCAAGGAAGACACGTCGGAGTATTGATTAAAACCGGAGTGGCCTCTGATATCAACGTCTTGGAATTATTGGGCCACTTTTATCGCTAATACGCCTCGGCGATAAATTAATTAGCTGCTCTCTTAGCAACCCCCATTAGGCCACGTTAATAATACATCATTAAATACAATATTGAAATAAAAAAAAAGTATGTTGGCTTACTGTACTATGTATACTACTTCAGTTCCATTCGGTTACTCATAAATTTTATACGCGCATTGTAAAAGCATAATGATAAGCATAATAAACTAGGGCAAAAATCCTCATCATAATCAACCCCCATATCATGAACCCCCTAACATCAAATTAAGTATAATCATAAACGACTTTTATCCGTCGATATGATTCCTCATTAAAATTTTCTCCAAATTTCTATTTAATAATTTTTCGAAATCCAAAATAAATTGTTACCATGTTTTTTTTTTTTCGATCGCAATCGTAATTCAGTCCAACTAATCGCGTACCGAGCCTACGTTCTATTTTAGAGGATAACATAACCTTCAATCATCTCGTGTAATAAAGCATCTTCTAGAGCATCAGATCCGTAACCTCCTGATGCCGCACCCTCGACACCAACCCCGTAGCCAGGCCATACATATATATATATATATATATATATATATATATATATATATATATACATATGCACACACATATATATATATATATACACGTACCAAAGTCACCCCGGTTTCTCGCGAGCCTCTCTCTCAGACGCCAGGCACTGTCTTGTTCCCCTCTCTCTCTCTCTCTCTAGCCCTCTCCCAATCATTCAGACGCATCGGGCGTCTCTTCGTTTTCCACGCAGACGCCATGCGTGCTTCCTACCCTTGGCTGCTGTTCTCCTCGTTTACCCCGTGAGCCAGCCAATGCCCTAGTCTTGTCGCGGCGTGAGCCACAGCTACACCCACGTAACCAGCAAGGCGAACTTCAGTCGTCCGCGCACCCTCTGACAGTGAGGGTGGTTAATCCGGAGCGAAATTATCCACCTTGCCAAGCAAAACGCTCGGGGACGGAACAGTCAGCAGCCACCCTGCCAGGTCTGATACAAGGCTGTTTTTACACCGTTGGACTTAGGGGTGACACGGGAATTGAAAGTAGCGGGCGTGCATCGAGGACCACGAGGCGTCGGCTGCAGAGGTGAGTTTTTTAAAATGAATCTTGTCATCCGCTTTTTTGATTAAACGAAACAGTGTGTTGTGGAATGCGATATAGATTTTAATTAGTTTTCTTTTCTTTCATTCGGTTGAATTTTTTTAGGGGTACAACAAAATTTTTCTTTTTACCTATAAGAGTTTTGCTTCTGTTTTTGGTAACTTAGTGACTAGGGGTAGGGGAGAGGAGTTGACATCTTGACGTTTCTGTGGATCAGGATTAAATAGTATCTGTAGGTAAACTTAGTTGCTGTGGGGTAGGTACAAGGTATGAGCTTGACTTAACGAGTTTAACATCCTTGAACTACCCCTTAATCGGGATATATATAGGTATCTGTATTAGTAACAGGGGGTTGGATATTTTTGGTTCGTTCAAATTTTGAGTTTTGCGACAGAGATGGATATATTGTTTGGGGAAGGGATCAAGCGGTTTTTTTTTAATTTTCTCTAAATTATTCCATTGAAGGGTCGGGGGGGGG
>NW_014332921.1:87195-89478 GCF_000341935.2 Cephus cinctus | reverse complement strand
GGGGGGGGGGGTAGAGATAATAATATAAAAAGAGATATCACAAAGTTCGTTCAGTCAAGATTCCCGTGTATAAACTCTCTTGACTTGACGTTTGATTAATAGTCGTGTGTGAAAGTAATTTTCTCGCCAAGCCTCTTGGAAAACTTTGAAAATTTAAGCTCGTTATAGTCACGTTTGAAGGATATTACCATTTTCAGGGAAGCAACCCTCTGCATCCTTCTTCACAGGGCGATACCTATAGATAACTATCCCCTGATACCTACCAACCCTTGCAGTCCTCTCTTGGCCATAGGCGTTATTCATTAAAAGTTGACCTGATAATTTCGTTCGTTGGAAAGTGCATCCGCAGCCTCCAACTAGCCCTGAGCTATGGATCCGATTAAAAATTGATATTGAAAAAAAAAAAATGCTTTGCTGTAGCAGAGAGATTGCAATTTTTTTCAATTCACGTGATCCAAGGGGTGTATTAGAAAAATGGATTTTGTTAGTCGCGAGGTGTTTTGAATTTGAATTTTTCGTTAAATATTAAAAAAATTTTTTTTCTTTCTTTTTCTCGAAGATATTGAAATTAAAGCTGGGAGGGGCATTATGCGGAAGTGCATATTAGTTATGGATGCAGTTGCGCATGTGCAAGCTCACACGTTCCCGCGTGGCTCGTGAAACGCGTGCGTGTTGGTATAGACGCGTTTTTATCGTGGTCGAACCAAAGTAGTTAACCTACAAAAGTAAGACGGTCGGACATTATCCGGCCTTCGGTGAAACAATAAAATTGTTTCGGCCGAGAAGGATGGAACAAAGGAATTGAGGGGCTGCCATTTTTTTTTTAACGAGATAAACGAGGAGTTTGTCTTATTGGTTTAAGTAGAGTTGCGAGATAAAAAAGGTAGTTTTATGGATTTATTAATTTTTTTTTTCGGAATGCCAGTTTGGTTTCTCATGGGTAACAGTGGGTTTCTTGTGCAGCATCCCTTGATATTATCTTGGACAAATACAGCTGGAGTATCTAGAACCTTTTGTGTTTTCCAAGAGCCACTGCGTCATTTTAAAAAGATTCTGGACCAGAAGGGATGCTGTTGCGAACCACGTTGTTCCTGGTGACCTTGTTTTTTCTGCTTTTTTTCTTTTCCCTTTTTTTTTGCACTTTCAACCCCTTGGTCAACGTAAAATGTAAGGCTGGTTTAACGGTTATCGATAAACTGGCCATTGGGTTTGAAACGCGGAGAGCACGCGCGTATTTTTCCCGCAAAATCTATAACAAATAAAGAGCTACCCTGGAAAATTAACCCCCGTGAAAAAGTTGGCGACAGTTAATTTTTCTTGTTAAGGGTAAGATAATTTTTTGTGATCAATATTTTTGTTGATCGTAATACAAGGGTTGTACTGTAGTATATGAACTGCCAGAATGCGTTGGTTTTTTTTTGGGGAGGAAATTTGAGTTTCTACGTTAAACGTCGTAGGTATGGATTACGTATTATTTTAGATATTTAAATTTGAATACAAATTTTGATATATTTCATTTTCGTTCTGCGCCTATTAAAAAACTTTTGCTTCCTTGTCTCTACTTTGTATGTTACGTCACAGTAAAATTTCATTAAAAAGGTAAACTCGTTCGATTTGGGTATCGGTTTCGTTTCGCTGTTCAATTCTATGCAAAATAAATGAAGCAATTTGCATCCCCTAACCAAGAGTCTCGGTTAACCGAGTAGCAATTCGATTAAACAGTTTTAATTATGCAGAAGGATTGGTTCGCGTTTCCTATAAAAAAAAGTTGTAATCGACTTGAAATTTGAGTCTTTCAGTAGCATTTATTTTATTGTGCAAACAAAACCTCTAAGAGAAGCACATCCAGGATACAACAAGAGCGCAATAAGAAAATGAGAAAATACGCGAAAAATGCTGAAAAAAGTGTTACAGAATTTTAGAAAATTTTTCCTGTAAATTTTTTTGACTTTTGAAAAAATGATTGTGTCCAATACGTAAATTATATTGTTAATTTGACCAAAAAAATGCAATTATTATTCTAAAAACATTCTAACTCCATTCCCACTGCAAAACTCATCTCGTAACAATAACAAAGGGATCCTACATGCACAATTGGTAATTCAGACACGTAACAAACTTCAACCTCTATACGGGAAAATTATGCGACGCAAAGTTTCGGTTGGGCTAGGATCAATTTTGAAAATCGCTACGAAATATCCTAGAATACTAGAAACAAGAGTATATGAAAGCGATGCAAGGTTTCAAACGTATAACGCATTATTAAGCACCCCCCCCCCCCCC
>NW_014332921.1:86174-86913 GCF_000341935.2 Cephus cinctus | reverse complement strand
TCCCAAACACCCCATGCACCAGCATCCCCTTTGGAACACACACGCCACAAATTTCATCCTCGTAATTTTCCAGATCTGTTCAGCATACTCGCATTTATATAAATAGAAAAGTTCGCAAGTATCGACTATAGAACAGTAAAAAGGCGCTTTTTAAAAAGACGAGAGTTAACAAGCATCCACTATAGAAAAGTATGTATGACTAATTTGCCATCCGCAAAGAAACAAAATGAACGCGTTCTCGCACTCCAATTCCTTTGTACCCTGTAACAGGGATAAATGTTTGACGTTCATAAAGGTAAAACTGCCGGCGATTACAGGCTTAACAATCTGCTCCATGCATCTTAACTCTGGAGAGCAGACTGCAGGAAGCTTAATAATTGCCTTGTAAGGAAATCTACGTGTCAACTACGAAAATGACCATTAGTATCCCTATACAAGCCCAGGCGCTACACCCGTGATATATGTCGAAAAAAAAAAAATTTTACCACAAAATACAAAATTTAATAAAAGTTGAAAAAAAAAGTTACACTTTTACATAAAGAGCGAATATTACGTAATGCATAAATAACTCATTTTTTTTATTTTTCAAAAAGCATCAAACGGGAATGGTAATGTTAATGTACGCGTGAAATCTTCATCCCCTATATTTGAAAGCAGGAGAAGAAATTTTTAATGCTTTTCGCGCGAAGCCCCTTGTCTCCCAACACTTTCTCCGCTGCTTTCACTTCTCACCCCCCCC
>NW_014332921.1:72055-86039 GCF_000341935.2 Cephus cinctus | reverse complement strand
CCCCCCCCCCTTCATCGTTGCCATCTTTATTTCATTAACTCCTCTTCCCCCCCACTTTTTCTCCCTCCCTCCTACGTCTTGACCCTTCATGCTCATTGTGAATTCTCATGAAAATTGCACGCGTCTCCCTTCCATCGCCAGCCTATGATATTCAATGGAGACTCGACGTTGGGTTTTAATAATTTACATAAATTTTCCACTTTCCTTGTTCCGCAGTGAAAAACAAATTGAACGTGAGACTCGGGGCAGACCAGGCTGCAATTTATATCGCGCGACTCGAGAGGCGATTTTAATGTTTTGTCAAAAATTCTTTGGACCGAAACGTCGAGCATCGTTCATTTAACATTTGGCAACGCATGTTTTCATGCCCTATCGTTATTTTCCCCGCTGATCGATTCGCAACACGATGCACCGTATTTTTTTCTCTATATCACGTACGAATTTTTATACAGGGTTATTCATTAGAAATGCCCTACCTGAAGTTAGGGCGCTCATTTGAGTCATGCTACAAACCATGTTCAGATATGGCGTTTGGGCTGAATAAATAATGCGTACGCAGCAGGGATATACACACAATGGTCTTATATGGGGATACGTGAGTGACAGATATTTGTAGAAATAAAAAAAAAATTGTTTATTTCATGTTTTCAGGTAAAATCACGAAAGCCTACACGACGTGACGGATAATATTGTCGTAAAAGAATCGTCGCGAGTCGTTGCCGTGTCGCGTGGGAAATTAAGACAAAGTAAAATTGAATGAGAGCCTAAAAGCTTTTTGAGTCCTAGGTTCGTTTCGACGTGTGTCCCCCGAGAGACGGCAATTTATATGCAAAATATGTCGAGAGCAAAAGAAAGCTTCCAAAAAATATTGCACGATTTCGTTTACACTGTGAGAAAAGGTAGAGTGGCGGGTGGATAGGGGAGCGAAAAAAAAAAAGAGAAAAAAGCTGAGGACAAGAGACAGACGACAGAGGGGCGAGTGGGGAACGAGCGAGAGGGGCAGTTGAAACAGAAACGGAAGACACTAGTACGCGTAAAGTGTATGACATTGAAGGGATGAAAACATGAACGTTGAGGGGATGAAACACGTAGACGAAGAAAGAGAAGCTGTTGAAAATAAAGATACGAAAGACGCACGAAACGACAGTCTAGTTAATAAGAGTTGACAAGACGAAATTTAATGTCAGAAAGTAAACTGACCTACCTCACTGTAATGTACCAAGAAAAAAAAATAGTGACCTAACCCCTGCTACTCCCAACGTCCCCGTTGGTACTTGCTATCAGATCGAGACCTACCCTCTGACTTAATTTCTCTCGCAATCATTTCTCACCCTAACCTTTATCAACCCTTCCGAAGATTACAGGTGAAGAGATAAGAAAACAAAAAAATCGTGAAAATTTCGAAAAAATAAACGAAACGAATTTTTGACGCGCTTTTCTAGCGTTTCGTGTGCCTTCCCCTTCTTCACCCACCGACCCCCTTTACTTCGTACGTTTCTCTCTCTGTCTCCATCCAGCATCCACTTCCGCGTATCCCGACCCAGCTTTTGCTCGGTCGAGCACAAGAGCCCGCGTGTTTACCCCTTTTAGCATGAAGTATCTAGGGTTAGAATGTGAAGCAGCCATGTTCTTTTTTTTTTTTCGTGCTTTTCGCCCCCTTCCCTCGGTTATGCATGACTTCCCCCCCCCCGCCCCCCGCGTAACTCTGACCCCACCACTGATTACTCTCCGTCCGTCCTGTCTGTACCAAATATCCACGGAGCTTGCGGGAGCGCGACTGAGTCTAGTCTCGGAGCTTTGTTTAAAGCTTGCATAAGACCAACAAGGTACCGGAAAGCGCGCTTGTGCTGCCGCAGTGAGAGTAACGATTAACTACGCGCTTTACGCAAAGCACCTTCGGAGCTTCTGCACCGAGTAGCGTAATTCCATTTAGCCCCATGACGTCTAGTGGTACCCGAATCCCTTGCGGTCCTAACAAACGTGAACCGGATACCCGGCGCGCCGGCAGGACGGAAATCATTTTCGAGGCACAGAGACGCGGGCTTCCGGTTTTTGCAATTTCGTCCCTTTGCGCGTATGGAAATAAACGTGACGTCATCCGGGCTGCTAACTTGGTACGCGTAACACCAGGAGCCCGGAGAAGGGTAATGCTTGTTTACGAGCTTGGCGAGTGTTTCTTGTTGTTAGGGGGTGGAGAGCGAAGGGATGTTATATTTACCTCATGTATGCATACTGTTGGATAATACATGCTTTTGTACATATACACCTGGGTGGATGACGGGTATTTAGGACGGGAAGAAAATTTTTCAACCCTTCCGCATCTGTTTTGTTGACCGTCTAACGAGGGTGCGTCTGTGCTGTTTCTTTCGAGCTCCTGCCATCCCGCCACTTGGATATTTGGTTTTCCACGCGCTTTTGTTACGCGAGTACGTCGCGAAGCACGGCTGTTCTATTAAATCCTTTAATTTAGTGAAAGCTCACCGCCCCTCCATGCCTCTGTAGCGCAACTGAGGGGCTTACGGAAGGATTAAAACACGCTGAGAATTTATAAAGCTCGAGACTAACCCGCCTTTACTTCCTATTTTCTTTGCCTTCTTTCTCGGTGTCTTTGCCGGGACTGTACCCGTCGGTAGTCCATAGTTCTTTTTTTAGTACATCATTTATGTATTCGGTTCCATTTTGTTGCTCGGGGGCTTTGGGCTCTTTTTTTTTTTTTTTTCTTTACGTCCATATAGAATCAAAGGAACCGAACGAGGGAGAAAATATTTATTTTCGCTAACCCACCGTGAAGTTCGAGACGTATCCATAACGCTACGGGATATATGATAGCAAGCGATGGGTATATGGGCGAAGAGAATGAAAATACGTATAACAGCAGGATAGGAGGCAGGGAAACTTGGTGTCTGATTTCCTTGGAAACGTAAAGAGGAAAGGAAAATGCGGGACTCTGTCGGGTGAATAAGACGTGCGAAGTAACGTGCGAAGGAGTAACGTAGCTTTGATAAGAAAAGGAGGTAGTGACTGGGGGTAGGGAAAGGGGGGTCGAGGAGGGGAAAGAGGAAAAAATAGTAAACGCGTTTTTGAGAAAAAATTAAAAAGTTAGTGAAACAAATTTTAATTAACTGTATGTTAACCATACCTAACCTAGCTAAAGAAAAATCGAACACGATCACCATTTATACTTTGATTATGTTCCTGCTTCTGATTTTCGTTCAATTCTCGTTCTTATCGACGTGACCTTTGTCCTGCAAGTCTTTTCCCATGAATCGCGCGACCGTAACTTTACGTGTTGGTCTGTCATAAATGTCAACCGCACGACCGTCTATGCGAAGGCGCAATCGAATAAATGCGGCGCAATCGGTGGTAACAATTTGATTTCTATGTTAAATCAACAGACGGTTCGATCGAGTTGAAGTTAGGAATTGCAGTGGCGGTTGGGACGGCGTCGTAAAAAAAAATTGGTTGTCTTTATTTTTATCGTTTGCCCATGAAATTTCTAATGGGTCAACATTGTACGTTACGTGACGTCGTAACAGGGATATACAATTTGCCGATGTTGACTCCGCAGAAAAAAAGGGGTACCGTAGTAAAATTTTGAAAAATTTTTATAATTGGTAAAAAAGTGTCTGAATATAAAATTTTTTAAATCACATCTATACTCAAACGTAGGGCAAGACCGTATGTATATCTAAGCGACGAAGATAAAATATTTCGAGGAAAGATTTTTCACAGACTCGCGATCCTTCCTTTGCGCAATGGAAAGTAAAAAGAAAATACATGTTCAATCTTTAGGAGATGATTCGCAACCGTGCGAATTCGTACTTGCGAAAATGACGTTTTAAATCGCGATGTATATACCTATTTGAATTTTTTCCTCTTTTACAAGCTTAATCTCGGATCCTCGTATTTTTCAATTAAATCCTCCATGCAAATTGGCTTCGCGGCTCGCACGACAGATTTGCGGCCGGACATTCATCGTCGACGTAAAATTTCATTTTGTCTCACCACGTGCGAGATGTACAATACTTTAATAAATACACGCGTATAATTATACGCGTGAACGTATCAACCAACGAAAATTTTTTTACCCCCCCCCCGTCTTTCATTACGTCAATTCAATGCTCGTCATATTGCCACCCTTTGATTGGACGACGTGCAACCCCTTTGTAAAAAAATTATTAAAAGTAATCAGCACCAGTTTTTCATATGCAGCCAGTGGCGCCAAATTCAAATCGTATATAAATTTGAATTAATATCCCTCGCGTACGAATATTCGACCCGTTAGCTCTTATCACGTGGGATATCAGGATGAGTACACGAGAGGTTTAATTAACGAGTATTTTTTACAAAGGTTCGTATATTTATTTTTTTTCGCAATCGACAATTAGGAGTATATGTTTTACTTTTGGGGAAGAAATTTTTTTTTTATTATTCCTTATTTTACGTTTTCGAAGGCCGATTAAATAATGCTGTCCATTGATTCTCAACTATCTGATTGGGTATCAGGGATTTCGGAGTCATCGAAACTTTTAGCCTCCGGGTTCCTTTAGGGCCGCTTTTGCGCATATTAACTTTGCCCATAGGCTTTATACGATCTTGATGCACGAGGCGAAATTCTGGCGAAATTCCACCGTCCTTTCGGGCGTCTCAACTACACGCGAAGTAATCCAGTATATTAGCGTAATCTTCTTCGGCTGAGTAAAATCCAAATTCTGCCTCCTGGGACGGATGAATACCGAGTAACCAGAATAACTACTAGGATCACTACTACTAGTGCTACTATCACCGGCACTATTACTGCTGTGCTACTGGTTCTACTACTGCTTTTGACATTTGCCCACTCTAATTTCAATTTCAATTATAAATATGTATGTATATATAGGTATGTGTAATACATTGAAAGGATGAAATTGAAATATCATGATTAGAAATTCCCTTTAAGGGTTCACGGTAGCTACGTACGTAATTCATGGTACAAGGACCTAGACGCGATATACCGTGTGATTCATGTGCTTATCTTCCGGAGATGCTTATTTACTTGACTAACCTTTTGATAAGCTTATATTAGCTGTATATTTGCATGGGTATTATGATCTGTGAGGATTATTTTGTTTGTACGATAAGGTTGTATTAAGTTAGGTTAGGTCTAGTAGTTACCCAATGAAATTACCTAAAGAAGTTATCCTAGGGAATTTGTTGTTAGTGATTTTAGATTTGTACTGGGTCGACTGGAAAATTTGAAATTAATTGCTACCGAGACCTCAGTATGACTTAATTATCGTCGGATCTGTGTATACAGTTTCGGCATATACTGTGAAAATTTTAATAAAATAAAAAAATGCAATGAAAAATATTTCAATCGTAGAATACGCCAATTTGATTCGGATCTAAATATCTCGGAAGTTTAAAAAAAAATGCTTGAACGTATAATTTTAATTTAATTTGTAAAATTGTAAATTATTCTCCAGAATACCTTGTTATACAGGTAGCAATGAAAAAAAAAAAGTATCGCGCCAGTGCAATTACGCGATAATTAACATCCGTCCTTGGATGCAAAAGCAGTTGGCGGAAGCTGCCGTTGAAAACTTAAAAAAGCACCAAGGAGAAAAGTTTGAAGTTGCCTGCGTCAAGTGCTGGCGAATTTTCAGACCAAACTTTAGTAACCTTTATTTTCCATATATAGGATATCAACGAAAAAAGTTGCTCCACTCAGATTTCCGGATATTTGGATAACGACGTATTATTTTTTCACTTTTTTTTCACTAATTTCTCATTTTCATTCTCGAATTACGTCACACAGTCGACCATGTTATTCTTGTGCAATTAGAAGAAACGAGCGTTTTGGCAGTAGCGAATCGAATCCCTTTTAAGACGTTTACGAATAATGGTCGCCATAACGAAGTTCGCCGATTATAGTCGTCGGATGTCTTCTGGCACTTCCGGTCCAGTAAATTGTAACGAGTCACCAGCTATTCTATTCAACCGGATAGAAGAGGGCAGGGGAGTGTGCTGTTACAAGGCAGGGTAAAGGTACTCGGGATATACCGTTGAAGTTCATAGAAGTAAAGACGAGAGAGAGAGAGAGAGAGAGAGAGAGAGAGAGAGAGAGAGAGAGAGAAGGAAAAGGGTTATTCCATAGTAGAGCAAAGTTAGTTCCGGTGATACCGGAGTCACGAAGTTGGCCGCGAAATTTCGTGAAATCATTCGACGACGGGTTACTAACTTGCCAAGGGTTAGGTGGCACTTGAGTTAATTTCATTTTACGATACGTACGAGAGCAGCATCCCTGATCATCTCGCGATCATCTCGAGAAAGAGAAGCGCCCTCTGTTGGCTCTCACGAAGTGCGTCTCGTGTGCGATTACTGTGGCAGAGGGCGAAACAGGGAACGAGTGGATCGTTAAGGTAAATTCAATTGAAAAAATTTTGCAACAGATTTCAAGATACTAGACCGAGTGATGATGAATATATATATATATATATATATATTATAATATATATATATATATATATATATATATATATATATAAACACACTATGTTGTGTGTAGTATACAATATATGTATACATGTTGTATCCGATTATATCGGATTAATTAATACCGCTACCCAGTGTGTGAATTTCCATTTGACATCTTTACGAGGAATCTGGGGGTTCCCCTGTCTACGCAGCTGCCACTGTTCGCCGTCGGCCCATTATTCAAATGGCGCTTTCGACTCTCTCCGAAATACGTTAGCGTTAGAGGGTGCGATTAGGTTTAAATTATTTTCTCAGTTCGCTTCGCGTATCCCACCCTTGTCGTAGTAATAGCAGAATCCGCCAGGGTGAGATCTTAGAACAGATTTACAAGCTCTATCTGATTATTATTTATCATGACTATCATTTGCAAAGCTCACGTAATCGCGTCATGTCTCCCACCTTGTTTCGCATGTTATTGATATAACTTATTATACAATATTTATTAATTTGTTATACAATAATTCATTTTTACACAATTGTATAATACGAAGAAAGCATGGCGCGTGAAATTATGTCGGTAAAAAAATTTTAAAATACTTTTTTTTTTTCGGTAGGCCGATAATGCATTTTTTATTGTGTACCGATATCGCTATTGATGCTTATCATATTTCGTGGAATCTTTCGCCAGTGAATCTATATATGTATACACGTGTTTACGTTTGCACAGAGGTGTTACGGTTACCTAATAAATAGGTACTTTGTGAAATCGATGACCTGCCAGTTGGTAATACTGGTAATATATATGTATATATAGCCAAGTAATTTTACATATGTATCGTACGCGTACGTGTTTCCAGTGGATCGTAAAAGGTATGTGGTACCATTGGAAATTTCGAAGCGAACCGATAATACTTGCCAGTGCCAGCTAGCGTTGGATAACCTGGCGGTAATTAACATTGTGTACTTACCAATCGACGTGTAATTAGGAAATTACTTGCTGGTTGGTTAGCAGCTGGTATAGATAGATTAACGAGAGTTTGTCGAGATTCTGTGGGGATCCTTCGAATTTCCTATCTAATCCACTCGACGGCCGGGAGGCAGTATGGATCCTTAATTATTACAGTCTGTGCACTGTATAATCGTTACACCAGTTACAGATCCTGTCTAGGGGACTCCTATACATTGAAACCCACAGAGAGTTGGCCCTCGAAAAGCTATCTATACACGTGGACGTACAATATCGTGGGCTGTTAAAAAAAATTAAAAAAAATAAAAATTAAATGAAATTCCGTAATATCAAATTCCCCAACTCTATGTGTAAAATACTTGAAGTTTGTCAAGAAAGCATCAATACAGTTGGCAGGACTGAAGAGTTTGATAAAATGAATATCCATTCGTCGGCACATTGTTAGTTTTTAAACGTCAACATTTTTCTACACGCTGTATGAAAATTTTCGTAAAATGAAATTTGTTTTACTTATACCGTGCATAAGTGCAGTAACGAGAATCAATGTAAAGTATTATACACGCGTATACGGTAAGTAGAATTTGATATCAAAGAAGCAAATTTCCATAATCAGTAAGGTTCGGTTGGGTTAGGTCGTACTCCCTCGCTTCATAAGATATGAGGTAGTAACAGAGTAGGATGTCAGTGAATGTTAAAAAATTAAACCTGACATTCAATATGGATGATTTCAACTCAGTATCTGCCACGGGGTGGGTTTGGGAAGGTTACGAAGGCGCTGGAATTAAATAATTCATAATAATTGTTAAGCTTTCAATGGAAGGTTACTCGTCCCCCAAATCGCATCTACTCTATTGCAATATACACGGACCCCCGTAATTGGCTATACAGAGGCTACCAAGAGGGATAGACTTAAGTGAGGTTCAGCCTTCGAAGAGTCATTTGAATAATTGAAAAACACTAATGGAGAAGTAATACCTAAAAGCCCCATAGATAAGTACAGATAAAATAATTAAAAAAAAGTAAAAAAATCCTTGTTCACCTAAAATCACCAATTTTTCCGATAACCCATTATTCCCTAGCAACCGAAAGACCCTGGACAACCCCTTCACTCTCAACCCACCCTTACTCATCCAATGGCGTATCCCTCCACGATTATCAACACCTCTACCAAATCCCAACCAGCACCCTCGCCAAACCACCCCTCTGGTATCATCCAATCGAATTATCAGTGTCTGGGGTTATCTGGACATTCTCGCAAGCCGCGTCTTGATCCCGACCCGATGAACGAGCTCAGATAACCGAAAGCCAAATGGCGCTAATGTATGGTTCCCGATTAAATCCACTCCATCAGTCTAATGATCCGCAATGTGCACACAGTGACGTGGGATCCCCTCTGGATACTAACCTAACCCAACCTTAGTCCCAATCTATAGACATAACCTAAAACAGAAAGGCAGTTATCGCTAAGGGAGGAGCATCGTCTGTATACACCCAACGTGTACGGCGGATGATTGGGAAGAGGTAAGAGAAAGGGGTAGGTACCCCGCATAGGGTGACTCTACAGTGGCGCCACCATATGTGAAATTTCGTAAATGGACCGAACAGGGCCTATGGGACAAGCCTTTGAGAAATGGTCCCGTGTCTCACCCCTTCGATATAGAGGGTTAATTTGCACCTGGGTTCCACCGGGCTGCGTCAGCCACTCGCTTTAAATCTACAGTCACAACCACCCCTTCCACCCTCCCACCCTTTCTTCACCCCTCGCCTCTCTTTCATACGTTCACTCCACTCAGTCACCCTCGCCCGGCTTTTACAACCCTTAGCGCCACTCTTCAAACCACTTCCACCCCCAGAACTCGTACTGGCTGATCGAGTGCTCGCGAAATGCGTCAGAGCGACGTTTCCGTGATATCGAGGACCTTTTGATCCCTTTGAGATTCGACGACGGGCGCGACGCTGCTGGAATCATTATATGTGTGATAAGGGACGTTGAGGGATTCAAGTTGGGTATTCGAATCGTCTAGGTAATAAAAGTGCGCGCCCGTTTTATCAACGTTGCTCTTTGTCTTTGGTCCCGTCCTGGATCTACTATACCTACCGGACTCCTTTGTTATTGCTGGGACTCGCGAGACAGCAAAGGCTTCTCTTCACAATATGGCAACACTGGAGGCTGCTGTTTCTATGCCCCCAGCATCCCTTCTGTCTCTTGCTTCACATCGAGTAAGAGACAATGCTGTAGCTGCTGGCTGCAGTGTTCGGTTTTCTATTAGTGTCTTTTCCTGACTATTGAATGGTTCGTATGCGCGCGATGACGTCACTCATTCTTTTATTGACGTGGGATCATGGGGAGGACTTCAGTCTGCACCATATTGCTATGGGACTAATCGTGAGCCGGGTTACCTTTATTGATAGCCGAGAGGTAAATTATAATTTTTCGGGATAGAAAAATGATTTTTTAATTTATTTACAGGAATTATTATTTTTAGATTGGAAGTAATTATTGGGGAGTGTTAGTATCTTCGTAATCTATTGGGGTGTTATGGACGGCGGCTGGCTTTTGAAATTTATTTTCAAATTTTATTTCTATCTTTGATGCGAAATGGCTGACAGGCTTTTCGATTTCTTTGGCTCTGACTGTTTGGCTGGCTCTTGCGATATCAAAAGAAACTCCTGTCGCTAAAAACAAACGAAATACTTTCAAGAGAATTGTCCTGGACCTACCGAAGCGTGTTTGTACCTTTTGCCATTGTTTAAGGGACGACGTCGTGCTGTTTCTTCTAAAGTGCGACTTTCCATTGGTTCTCCGAGTCAGTGTAGACCGGGGTAACACTTCTGCTTTTACTTCTTTCGTACTTTTTTTTTGGTTCTTTGTTCCCTTGCACTGTCTGCAATTTTCATTCTTTGAGAAAAGTACCTACACTCGGCAACATTTTTTTTTCTCTTGGGGCTACTATACGTTTTTTTTTTGTGTTAACTAAATAGTCTTTTTACCGTCTTTTTGCCAAAATTTTGAACCGCCATTTTTTTTTTATAAACTATATGTGGTGTATGGTGAAGGACTGTAGTTGTAACGTTTTCGAAGGGAGTGAAATTTTGAATTTTTTGACTGTTGAAAATTTGAATTTTCTTATTTCTCTTGAACCTGATATAAATATCCGATTTGCCGTAAGTTCCTTTGACGGATAAGAACAAAGCTCTGAGTCGGATTTGTCCATTTTTTGGCGGGTCATTCGAAATGCATATCTTGGTATCAGGCTTATACGTATTTTAAAAATGATTCAGTATTATCTCGGATTCATAAAGGGGCGGTTCTCGTTTAATATGAAACTTGGAAAATTAAGAAGGTACAATTTTCAAGAGGAAACCCTACGCTCACCAAAAAGGCTGAGTAACCTCATTATATTAAGTTAATCTTGAAGGCCAGTACGGAATTGGCGGAAACCTGATGAAAAAGATTTTTATCATTCCTTATATATTCACTTGAATCTGAAAATTGGTATTATCGACTTTTACAATATTTTTGAAAATTCACATAAAAAAACCTCGCTTACGTCACTGTAATGAGTAATTATTTTTTACTATGGTTATATATGTATATACATAGTATCCATCCTATAAAGCTGTACAAGAAACGAGTTTGCCGATTCCCATTATCAAGATCTAACAAAATTTGACAGTTCCTTTAATAGGGGATGGGGATTGCCTTTTTTTCATGTCGCAAAGACGACGTGTTAATTTTCAGCCGGGTATTATTTAACCTAGAAATGTCATCCATTGGACTATCCCTGAGCCACGTCCCTTTCAACCCTTAAAACTTCGAACGAGTTGGCCGTGAAGGGTGGTAAGGAATATTTTTAATTAATTTTCAAGTCCGGCGACTACTTTCTTAATCACGGCGAAAGGATAGCGTCGGAACGTGACAGGTAATAATTTTGAGGTTAGGATAGAGCTACAACCTGATAACGACAAAGTGGTGAACAATTGCTAGCGACGATGTTAAAAATTTTCAAATAAATTCGTATCAGCAAAATTTCTGTGAAATTTAAAAAAAAAAACGCGGATACAGTTTAACATCGAAACGTTTCTACCCTTAGCTCTTCAAACCCCATTCAAATACTCTGCGTCCGTATTTAAATTATACAGAAGTTTCCTCCGACAAAAGCCAGACGAATCCGTTAGGCGTTTGTTTCTTTGGATTTCCTGAGAGGCTGGTCGATACGAAGACGTATAAGAATTGGGGTGGTTCATTGGGGAGAGAGTCAAACGGAAAAGTACGAAGTAATAAAAGGTCACGACTGCACCCTAATTTCAACGGTAACATAATGTCACACTCCCCCAACATTTTAAAAATGCGTATCCATAAATTCAACAAGGTTCCTCCGACACCTCATTTAAAAGTTAAAAATTATAAAAAGTCTGCGACGTGAATTGAAGAAAAAATTTATCAATTCCCCTCCCCCCACAAAAAAAAAGAACTCAATTTGTTTTTATTTCTCTAAATTCTTCCTCCTTAAAATTCGCCAATTATTAATAACCATTAACATCAGTATCAATGTTAATTTCATCCCACAACACAAAACGTTTCTATAGACAGATCGTATTCCTATATATACTCGAACCTCACGAAGAAAATCCCAACCTCAGTTTCTTGCACGAGACAGCCTATTCGCGAAAAGCCCTATTAAAGCTTTACCGTAGAAGCAATATGCAATTAATTTAGAAACGATCGGCAAATACCCCGTGACACCCTTTTTCTTTCATAACTTCCAAAGCGATACCAGTAAGGGTGCCCAGTAGTCGTCGTAAAGCACCTTTACTACCGCCACTTGGAGACTCCCATCCGCCAGTCGCTTCCTACAAACCAATCCCTCCCCCCCCCAACCTACCCCTATTCACCCAACAGCCACCCTTGCCTTATATAACTTCATTAAATCGCAAAGAACACATAAACAAGGCTTTAGGTACAAGTTCAACGTGGGGAATGCATCTTGTAGCGAAATTGATCCAAAAGTAGATAAGGCACTGATTAACCAGACGAAATTCAGTACCGAAACTGAGACAACTGACACGTGATTGAATTTAGTAAATTTTTTAAGGGCTCAATCCATCTATCAATGGCTGCCTGATTTAATTGTTTGTACCCAAATTCAATGACGCGTTGCTGCTACTGTACTTGGGTATGAAGTACTAATAATTCAACGTGTCTCCATAAATCACTCGAAACATTCGTGACAGTGCGCGGAGTGTTCAAAACATTTTCTCCTGGACGATACACTAATTCGATACGGTCCCGTGATTTATATTGTTGGACCATTGGGATTGTTACGAATGGCCGACCGTGATTGGCCATTGGAGCAGTTCGATGTTCCAAGGGGGAATAGTGGATTAAAAATGAGGGGTTTTCAATTTCTGTCGAGCTGTATTTATCCAGTATATATATAAGGGATGAAAGGGGAGGTCAGTTTTATTACCAGAGTCTCATTCGTCTCCTAGGGGAATTTCCTGTCACCATATACCAACGCTCCACTTACCTCTTACTATTTCTTTAGATATTTACCACCCCTTACTTCCAGCCCCCCCTCTTATATCGATCCAACCCTTCAATCTTCTTTCAGTATTTTCACGGAAAAAAAAAAAACTTTCCTTCCCCTCGGCTTTGCACTTTCCGACTTTTTATTTGACACAATGAATTATTCCATCCACCCTTCAATCCCTACCCCTGGCTCTTGGATTATCCCATTTTTGTACTTCCTCTACCCTCCGACACGATCTCTTGTCTGGGTCTATATCTATCTATCTTCCCACCTTACCTCACCTACTGCCTCCTGCACCACTCGTGGCTCTAGGAGAAAAGATTACTGCCGCAAGCTTCCACAAACTTGGCACTCGTCCGATGCAGTAACGACTTCTTTCCGGCCGTCGAAGGCCGCGGGCCAGGTCGACTTTTGACTCTCTTCTCTCTCATCGGACTCGTTTGCCGGGTAATCGCTCCCAGGTCGTCGATTACGTTTAACGCTCTGATACCAGACTGGGTACGGTGTAGGTACCAAGGCTGAATGAGAGGACGAACAAAAAAGGGGGTAGTACCAAACAATAAAAAAAAAGAATAGTACCTTGGTACAGCCTGAGGGAATCTAAGGGCGATGGTCGGAGTTAGGTATAAGGACATTAGGTACGTTAACCTATGGGTACTCCGTGTGCCTTTATCAGGGCTTAAGGGTGGGTTAGGTTCGTCTATTGCTGTTGTTCTTGGGAGTGCAGCATGAATAGTGAATACAACCCGGGTGGGGATTGGGGCAGAGGCCTTTGAATTTAAACATATTTAAATTTAAAGCCGCTCAAAGTTAAGTAAACCGAAGGCGGACGCGCGCGGCATCGTCTGGGATTTTGGGCTTAAAGCTTCCGAGAATCCGGACCTTAAATCCCAACGGAAGTTCTCCTTATTCTCGTAGTCCTTATCCTGGTCTGACCTTATTTCATTGGAGAATTTGCATGAGGGCTGCAGTGAAAGTCCTTGCATCCAGGGGCGGTGGCTGCTACTACCCCCCCCCCCCCCCA
>NW_014332921.1:69642-71951 GCF_000341935.2 Cephus cinctus | reverse complement strand
CCCCCTCCAAGGCTGAATGTCCTGGAGCAGCTGAACAGGGGTGGTCTCGCTTCTTTTAGCCAACGAGTAACGGGGTCCGGGGAGTTATATAGGGTGAGAGGATTGGCAAGACAATATTTTCCCAGGGTAGCATCCCTCCTGAAAATATCTCAGCCCCTCGTACGTGTATTCAAGCATTTTCATCCCCTGTTCTATCCGTCGCCCTCGGAACTCTGCGTCCCCGTGAAACATTCACGAGGTCAACTTTTGGCGCGGCTTTGCCTAAAAAGGGTAGATAATAAGGGTGCGTTCCATATGAAGAAGAGTTACCAGGCGCAATGTTAATGTCATTTGCTACTGTGTGACTTGGAAAGAAGGCGAAGGGCGTTGGAAAACGCCTCGAGGATTCGAACCCGCAATAATCTATTGTCGGTCGGTAAAGTAGTTTCCGATATCGGCCGATAAATTCAAATACCCCTAGCAGGGGCGTCGCACCGCCCTCCCCACACGTGCGACGACAGAAAATCGTTAAGGATGCGAGAGGGACGCTCCGAACCGGGCATAACCTCTGACGGGGGATGGACGCACGTTAACCTTAACCACCCTTATTTTCATAAATCGGAAGACCCTTTCACATTTGCAATGGTTTCCGCCCTTTGGGACATGTACAAAGTTAATGCACGTTGCTTGGCTGGTATATGCGTGACTCTTTTTTTTTATACCGCACCAGGGTTGCTACGTTTCAGAACGACGGGTCACGAATCATCCCTTAGTAAATTGAACCCGGGTACGTCCTAATTGTTTCACCCTAGCAAACACTTGGAATACGTATAGTGGTCACTCCAGGGCTTGGTTAGGCTCTGGGAAGCCATAGGGAATGGTACAGGATTGTTAAGGGATGGAAGGTTATCGCGCTGGAGAGAATGGCGCTCGGGGGTTGATACCGGGTACTCGCTGCGGGGGTAGGTATGCTGGGAAGCCGAATACGAAATGGAGAATCAAATAAGAGACGCCAGTTGAAACAAAGGCCATTCCTCTGAACCGTTGTTGCTCACTGCCAGTCCAACCAGAAATAAGTGAACACAGCTAACGGTGAATGGCTCGAGGCACTTTTGGGATACACAAAGTCTTACGCAACGTTACTCAGCTACCTATGTTGAACTGGCAGCAGAGTTCAAAGCATCGCGATTTTCAAATTTTTATTTTAAGAAAAAAAAAGTACTGACACGAAAAATTAAATTAAACTGTTTGAAGAAAAAGAAATTCAATTAGAAAATTAAACTCCTAGATTTTTACTTGAAGAATAATCTAAATTCTTGGTATCCTTTTAATTATACGATAAATCATACTTGATATTTTTGAGGGTTTAGCGACGCTTGGGATGAAATTTTTATTCACAATTTATCGCGATTACTGTATTATTAATTTATGATTATTTGACATAGATAATTATGTGTGATTTCTTATAATTCTTTTCATAATTGTACAATTTTTATTTAATCATCCTTGTTAGTTTTATTGATACTTAATTTGTAGAGTGCAAACAGATGGCGTTATGTCTGAAGCTGTGTCAGATACAAGTGGTAATGAAGCGGCTCTTTTAATTAAAATTCACTTTGATCATTTGCCTTGAAATGGCTAATGAAGCGATTCCTTTGATCGTTGGAATATCTCTCCGAAATGTCTGTCACATATCGTGGTATTTCTCCTGACTGATATATATATATATAACAGTCAGGAGAATATACATATTGTATATATATATATATATACCATGCATATACAGAACTGTTTGTAACTATTCAAGCTTTCTGATTATTCATCAAATCACTGGCATATACGGTACGTGGCAGTAAACTTCATTACGATTAATAATGTTCACTGAACGATGCCGTCACGTATACTAAAAGTCCTTAAGGGATGATCGAGGGTATACCATTTTACAATTTGAATATACCCTCCCACGGGAATAAGTATAGGGGTAAAATTTCGGTCACGTGCTAATACGATCTCATATACAGTTAATTAAAAGTTTTACGTCAGACTGTATGTATTGTACGTGGAAAAATGGAAATGGCAAAACTTGACTTTTCGACGTAACTTTTTTTTTTTTTCGACTCCTACCTTCCCCCTTATTTTCAACAGATTGAATAATTTATCGATTCTAAGAAAAGTTTGCGTTATCGAATTGTCAGATCAGACTGATACATTTATTTTGCGCAGAACTCATTGCATCCATGTATAATAAATATACGTATCTATAGTCTACGCTTTTACCAACATGATATATTGTGTGTATATATATATATATATATATATATATATATATA
>NW_014332921.1:47287-69413 GCF_000341935.2 Cephus cinctus | reverse complement strand
AAGATTTCGTTATTGTTTAGTTGAGGTCGAGGTGCTCGAATCTGCCGTGGGGAGATAGTCTCGACGTACCTAGTTGCCTGGCAGAGAAGAGTACCCGACGGAGATGTCTCCACGGACCGGCAGAAGCCCGGCTGAGATACCGGCGCCCCGCTGGAGATGAGCAAAGGGCTGTAGAGCGGGCGGAGGTAGTTTTGATACGGTTAAGGGCAGGAGAGGAACCTCCTGCCCGAGTTAAGGATGTGGTGCCCAGCTGTCGCCCGATGCCCTGGGGAAGCGGCCGTCGAGGATCTCCAGAAATTACGTACCGATTCGTTAAGGAACGCTCTCGATTTAGTTTGAGGTTGGTTCTCGAAGATAGTCGTTCTCGTATGTTTTGCTATCGGTGTCGTGTCAAGGAAAAGAATTACGTTACAATATATATACAGGGTGTTCGTTATGAAAACGCACTGTAGTAACACCGTTGCATTCCTTGTCAAATTCTAAGGAATATGTGTATTTTTATTTTTTATTTCATGTATCAAAATTTCGAGATAATCAAGCTTGAAGTTGCAGTAATGCGACCAATCAGAACGCGTTTAAACGGAGCGTAGATGACGTCGCGAGTCAGCCCGCAAGGCCTGCTTACACAAGGCCGATAACACTAAGAGTATCGTCTCTTGTATCTTACTCAGTTACATGCAGATAAACAGGAACACTACGACGATACTCTTAGTGTTATTGGCCTAGGGCAAGCAGGTCTTGCGGGCTGGCTCGCGACGTCATCTACGTTCCGTTTAAACGCGCTCTGATTGGTCGCATTACTGCAACTTCAACCTTAATTATCTCAAAATTTTAGTATATGAAATAAAAAATGAAAATACACGTATTTTTTAGAATTTGACAAGGAATTCAACGATGTTACTACAGTGCGTTTCATAACGAACACCCTGTATATGTTCAGAATGTTTTATGGTCTAAATTTAATCAACGAGGTCCAATGATACGTATGAATGACCAATTACGAATTTTCCAAAAATGAAATTTATTATATATTATTACCGTTATATTATATATTATTACAGTGAAATATTTTAAAAGGATATTTCCGATGAATAAGTTTCGACAGGAAATCATACGTATTTGAAGGGATTTATCGTACAAGGGGATGCGATCGATATTCATTGGTGTCACCCCTAATTATGTATTAGTGGCAAGAGACAATTTCGTGGAGATTCGGTGCAACTTAACCATCCCCCAACCGTGCGATTTACGCGTCTCTACCTAATTGCTGGTGGATGCGAGAATCTACAGGGAGAAAAAATTCGGGGGATAAAAAGGGGTTGATAAAAAGAGAAACAAAAGTAATTGATGACCCGAGGGTAAAAAAGAGATAAGACGGAGACAAAAGACGTCGCGCCCTTCAGCAATTCGCACTGCTTGCTCTTCTATCCTTCCTCTGTACTTTTCTGGCACCGTCGAGTGGGGTAGGTAGTAGCAATCCTCAAAGAAATTACTTGCGACCCCGTCATACTCGCGGGAGGCAGATTACTACCCTTAGGAATCTACCCTGGCGAGGACTTAACGCCGGATATATTTGACGGTAAAGGCATTAAGAGTCCTGGCGCGACGGAGTTAAAACTTTTACCCCGGGCTGGACGTGCTGAAGTTGCTGAATTAGGAAATAACGATTCGCTAATGCCCTTGATGTTTCACCGGTCTTTTTCAACTGTCCCGAATCATCTTCTTTGATACGGTTTAAGGCATTGGATAATATTCTTTGTCTAGGATAATAATAATGGCACCTTTATGGATACTGCAGAAGCATTTGAACGAGTAGCAAATACTGGTAATGGTCCAGAGGGATGCTGTGAAAGAAAAAAATATTTTTAAAAAAATAAATCAATTTACCGAAATTTTGGTTTTACTTGTATACTGAATATACGTGCGAATATCTGTATATTGTGATATTTGGTATTTTCAAGTAGTAACGAACGTCAATGGACCCAGGCGGATGCTGAGAGAGAAAGTAAATTTTTTTTAAATTATACAATCCACGGAAATTTATTTTAATGTTTACTGTATAAATTTATATGTATGGCTGTACTCTCCATCTGAAAGATAATGCTGACGTATATTTTACCCACGCATGGTCTACCAACCACGAATACTCGGCCAAGGACTTAGGAAGCACAATGGCCGCCATTGTAAATTCTATGAGCGATTCGTGCAGTGTGGATACGACGACTCATGAATTGTTGTGCAGGCTGAACATTATGCCAGAATATGAAACTCCCTCTATAGGCTGTATCGTGTGTGGTTATTTGTATGATTCAGTATGTGGGAAGTTTGTGATTCGCAGTTAGGAATTTTTTTATCGTTCCAACGTAACGAAGAACAAAACTCGGATCCACGTTCAAAATTTTCACGTAAGGAGATGTGATATTAGTGATTATATTTGAAAGGCGATAATTATTGCAGGATTAAGGTTATTTTTAGGGTTTTATTATTAAGGATAAAATGTTTTTTCATTATTGTTTTTTTTTTTTTTTTAATTATTCTGTCGAATTACACGAGGTTGGAATTTTGATAAAATTTTATTGCCAACTATTGTTTATTAACAAATTGGATCTATTTGATCTGTTTTCCATAGGATTTACTTCTGTTATTTACATTATAAGATTTTTTATTCGAATTCAATTTCGATTTAATAATTCTCTTGGTCCGATATCGCATGTAGTAAATTCTATAAGGTTTTATCATCCACCTTTTTTTTTGGAAATTGAATTAATTTTTTTGCTTTTGTAGGATTCACGGTGACGTAGTTTGTTTTAGAAGTTTGTCCACGTATAGACACGTGCGTAGACGCAATATAAATTTGAGCGGATTTGGAATTTACCCGCAAGGAAGCAGGTTCTCGAGATTTCCGTCGGTAAAGCGTAAAGAAGCGGGAGGAGGGTAAGGATGGTGAAAAAAGAAGAGAAAAATAAAAGTGCGAGGAGAAAATAAAATAGCGAAAGAAAGACACGCTAGGACGGTTACCATTGGATAGGATTATCCGCGAAATAAAAGCGGGGCTGATTGGAGAAATGGGGACCTGAATGCCTAAGAATAGTGGATGGCCGTAGGGAGTGTTACATGGTCCCCGAGGAACACCTGCCAGTAGTCGTCTATAGGAAATGTGGAAATCCTCGAACAAAATTTATCAGCCTTTAGTACAAGGTCGAGCTGTAGTGATAAAGAAAAAAAAATTTTTTTTTTTCACCATCCCTTAACAGACATGAATGATGAAACTTGAAAAAAATGACTTATCATTTTCATCAGTACCGTTTATGTCATTCCCATAAGCATTTCGATCACCAAGTGAAAATTGATCCCAGAGGTTGTTATATATGTATATGTATATATCGCGACGTATAATTAACCCATAAATATTGGACAACCCAGTGTCATGCTGGACAGTTTGGTCGGTCACGATAGGGAAGTGACGTAACACCTGGGTAAGGGCATTCAGAGGATGCTTTCCGGCGCTGGAGTTGGACTTGGTCGTCAAAATATTTATAGAGCATTAAAAGTTTGAGTTACCAATGGAATAACGAGAAGTATGGTAAACACAAAAAAAGAACCACTGCGCCAGACGGTAGTTCTAATATTATCCTACCATGTATCTGCGTATCCTTCATAGGGTATTATGGTATCGTACTGAAAGCATCATCCTCTACTGCGTCCAACGTTACCCACGGGTATTGGCCCAAACTCCGTTCAATCCCACCCTAGCCAGGCTAACAGCATGAGACCAAAACCGAAATCCTCGTCTGCCACCAGTTTCTGTAACAGGAGGTTGGCCAGCATGGCTGCTGCTAGGGACTAGCAAGGGTGGTGGACTGGGTTTGGGGGGGATGGTAATTAGAGGAAATTACCAAAGCTCGATATTCGGGCTTTCCACTTAACCACCCTCTGACTCTTTGTATTATGGGTATTATTATAGATATTGCATTTTCCTTTTTCCTCTTTTTTCTTTTTATCATCGAGACGAATTTACTTCTTTCCGACTTTTCCCGCCTTGAACAACCTTTCTTTCCGCTAGACTGGAAAACCACCCCTTGTGACTCCCCGGAAGGGATTTATCTGTTCTTATTGGACTGAGATGCAGATGACAGAAAAAAAGATTTCCTGAAAATTCTTATCCGCCCTAGTTTATATACACGATATCCCTTTCAAGGCACAATGAAATCACGGTCCGAATTTTTGGATGCTGCGAACAAGAATGAGATGGATCATTCACTGTGATATACATATATACCTTCAGTCAGTGAGATCCTGCATTCGTCTGGTTATGGATCGTTAGTAGTTTGGGGTGGCTATGAGATAACATAAATCAATTAGTACTTCATTAATATCCGTAGGGGTGGAAACACCTTGCCCATGGTCAGTGGGGGATATAGTAATTAATCATCCCTGATTAATTAGACTCCACAGGATGGCTTTTCCTTGTGTCGCTAGTCGCTACGTGTAAATAAAAAAAAATAATTTCTACCCGTCCTAGCCTTAAACTACCTTTTTATTCACTTTATCATATATATATTTAATGATAAATAAATATATATACATATATGCAATATCCAATAAAAATATACTTAACGCTAATCTTTAGTATCATTTCAGTCGTTACGTATCATTGTTATGTTATATCCACACGTTTATCCGACTTCGTCCACATTAAAGCACTCCGGAAATTACGAGCTTTCAGGGAATCCTGAAGCTCGAACAATTCGTATTATCACGATATGATACTTCAGTCACATGCGTAGACACATATGGTTACATATGTCTTCCACATATGTTACCATTGGTACAGAACGAGATTGATTTGTCAGGGAAATTAAAAAGCTCCCATAACGTAAACTGGCACGAGATAAATCAATATCCCTTAATTTGGTCGAATTGGTCCAGATGAAAAAATTTGAAACGAGTAGAAATTACGTGACGTAATAATTTTTTTTCATGACAAAGATACAGATACGTCCCAACAATATACAGTCCTCTGTTATATTCTTGGTACAAAATCAAGATGACATTGTTTTTCCTACACAGCATCTCTAATGAGATGTCTTGTTCGACTGTCTGCGCGGATTATAACTCATTGTTACCGCACGACTGTCATGTCAGAATTGTTCTTGACTGACGTTACCTGTCACAGCATCCATTACTGTATCAAAATGATATGATCCCAAGAGGGTTTCATCCTTTTTATACTTACCGTCCCTACTTCCACAAACTATTTCCGCTGGTCCAGCGGATGCTGCTCTCAGCAGAATTGCATTAAGGATTCTTATGGGTAAATAAGATCTTTCCGGATGATTTCCTTCAGGAATTGCCGTGGAATAATTTCAATAGGATTACGAATGGGAGATAAAAATTTTATTTCATTGTTTAATTTTATTTTTTATTCGAGATCAATCTACCTGAATTAGATTTATATCTATACCGTAAGTGCGTGGTCCGGAGAAAATGAAATGGCCGTATGACAAGAGCACCGATCACTTTATAGCGGTACACTTTATTTTGTCATTCGATTCAATATCGTTGAAGGTTTTACTGTTTTTCGGCCAACTGGAATTTTATCGTAGCTACGTAACCGCCCGCCGGAAACTGGCCGCTTGTGTTCCGCTTCCTACGTGCTTCCGGTACACTTGCCACTCTCGATGTCTCACGTTCGCACCATTTTGATCGCGATTCTACGGGACCTCTATTCTACGGTTAGGTAATCACCAGAAGGGCACTTTTGGGATTATGGTTATATACGCTGCTATTCTTAAGGCTGACCCTCAAACATGGTCATCTTACAAGACTTGATTATATAGGCTGTACAACAGCTTTATCATTCGTTACGTACTTCCGGAAGTGATTGCATTGGTCATACGAAGGAATTATGAAGTTTGATAAAAATTATATCAAAATATTTTTTGTACAAATTTTACATTTTTGAGTGTCGCATGAATCCTATGTTAACTGGAATTTGAATCAGTGAGGATATTTTAGTATTTTAATATCGTAGGTAATTCATTTTAAGGTTAAGTTTACTTACTTTTCTGTATATAGATCCCTAATGTGTTCCTTAGGTAAGTGCAATCGATCTTATAAGTGTTCGGTAAGTTTGCTCGGTATTGCTGAATCGGAAAAAAAGTGCTTGAAGTCGAGAAGAAATATTAATCAGTTCAAAAGGTCGGAGCCAGTGTAGTTGGGAGGGAGAACAAGTTGGCGAAGAGGATCTGAATGAGGCTAGTGAGGTTAGGGTGGTGAGTTTCTCAGACGGTGATTTTTGCTATAGGGAAAAAAAAGAGAACGACGGATTGTTTCGAAAGCAATCTGAAAGTTGGGAAATAGAAAATTATCGCGAGAGAATATCGTGGTGCGGAAAAGGGTAAAAAGTTGGATTACGGTTCGATTACCGGAAATAGTGGTGATCGCATTACATTTTTTTTCTCGTATAAAATTTTCACGCGATACCGGAAAATAACGAGGAAAATCATGAGAAGGCCTTGTAATTAACGAACGATTGTAATTAACGGCACCAAACGATAACGAACTTTCGCACGTGACCATTAGCGCTTGCACGTATCCGTATATGATTGTTATTGAAAAATTCTACGTAAAGTCCATTTTTATCAAATGTTCACCCGACCAAATTATTCTCATTACTTTTAACACATTTTTCATTTTTCTACCAATAAGATTACCCTGTCCCGAATATAATCGAAAAATGTCTCGTTTTTTGGTCGGATCAATAAATTTTCGACACCTGCTTGGTACACATCGAAATTCAAGACAGGCGTCGAATAAGTGTCAAATATAGGTTGAGAGGGTGTGTGCGAGCTATGAGAAATAGAGAGGAAGCGAAGTGCCGGAAAGCACATCCGGTCGAGTTGGAAGCTTTAACTTTGCCCCAAGTGCTTTACCGACACGGATAGGGATATAGATATATATATATAAACCGCTTTGATATACATATATATATAGTATATACAGACACACATATCAAAGCGATTCACATTTCCAATGCTAAACAGTACACGGCTCCCATGCACCTGCTAAATTTCCCATGACACGTAAGATGCAGAAATATATGGTTCAGTTGTCGTGGTGACGCCTAAATAGTATAGGACGTCGCGACGTCCCTAATGTGTATTGGGCAGCCCTGTTGATCGATTTTAAAAAAGAAGCGTCCTGACGTAATATTAAAATTGTCGTAAGCTCTCAGATGTCAAGCAAGACAAGAAGGTAAAATCGATTGAGAGCTGGCACGTGGCTGCCAGCACGTGGGATGCTGTTTGACAGTTGGGAGTGAAAGAGACCGGGCCAAATATGTTTTTGGCAAAGTGTCAGAATTTTTATATATTATCTTTGATTTCATTTATGTGGTAGAATCATCTGTGCATTTTTACTTAATAATCCTGTATATTACATTGTGTATAGGAAATATACTCGGCGGCAGATTTATCTTACAGAACTTAAAAGTACTGAACATTTCGAAATTTCATTATAGACTCAAAGTTGCGAAGCCTGGATTCCCTAAGGAGAATAGAAAATTATTATTTAACGAGTCCAGCATCCTACGGCTGCCTGAGTCTCGATTGATTGCCCGGAAAATGAAGTTTAACTTTGAAACTCATTGGCTTCGCAGTAGAGTTCTGGCTGGTAATCGTGGCTGACCATTTCTACCACCATAAGGAAACTTTCTACCGTTCAAAATGAGTTTGGATCTCATTCTCTGTCCAAGTTTCCAGCATAGCTTAACCCGAGTTTTTGTAACCTAAAGATTAAAACTTGTGAAGACATATATACATATATATATATATATATATATATATAATATCTGCTCGGAATATATATATGTATATATGTTTTTAATACACTGTGCTTCCAATATGCAGTTTAGAAAAAGCGCAATCTGCTGACGACTCGTGATAAGAAAAGATTAATAACAAAGACGACGTAGCCAGTAGGTCAGACAAATATACAGACGCAAAGAGGTAAAGTGAAGGACAATTGCGAATAGTGGACGTTTCAAAATTCGTCGCAGGATGGCAGTGCTTGCCGATCAGTACTCGAGGGGGAGGGAGTACTGATTGGTACGCGGAAGGATGTGTAAGTGCGAAGCTTCAGTCTTCCGAGAGCCGATTTCCTATATCGATCTTCTTCCTTCCTTCTTCCTCTCTCTCTGTATCTCTGACTTGTCATTCATTGATGATTCTTCATCCTCTTCTCGTCTGTCTGCTGAGGTATATTCACTTGATTATTTACTTTTCTCTCTCTCTGTGTTACCTGTCTTCCCCCTTTCTCCCGCTGGGCTATACCTCCTTCGCGATATCACCTTGTTGTCACAGCCAACTCCGCAGTAAATACGCCAAGACGGTTTGAGCAGTGGGGAGTCACGGGTTGGCGTCGGCATCCCTTTTACTGCGCTCTCCAGGGCTCCTCTAGGTTCACGTCAATCTGCGTTCGCACGTGCTACTCCACTTGGCCTACGGGTGTCACTTTCCAGTCACCTGGCAACTTCTAATCACCCTCCGACGGGAAGACTTTGCGCGCTGATCGACGGTTAGCGGGACTCGTCTTCGGAGGCGAACGGTGCTTCCTGACGTCTAACCTGCCCTGGCCGAAGACTTGCGGCGGGCAGTGACGGAGGTTGTGAGCGTGAATTCAAGATCCCCTGAGGATCTTCCGACTTCGGTCGGCTGCTGCTGCCAAGTGATTCGTCGCGGTCGACTCGACTAGGGATGATCGCGACTTTCCATAGCCTGGCTCCTTTCCGGCTCCTTTTACCGTCTTCCGAGGCTGCGACACAAGCAGCCCGATTGCTTAGTCCAGACCTTTTCACATAATTCTCTTGTTTTTCAAAGTCTGTACACTTGTCACTCATTGCTCTGTGTTCGCGACTGAAGTCTGTCGAAAATTGGAATCTCCTTCGCGGCCCTCTCGCCCTTGCGTCACAACCGTCCGCGGTTACTTCGGTATCCGTCAGCTGGACCAACGTTGGCCGCAGGGGTTGGGCTCCATTGCATTTCGCACCCTAGACTGCTTAATCCAGTCCTTTGCACTTGTCTTACATTGACTGTACCATTCGTAACAATTATTGTCCAACTATATCTTCTTCTTCATACGGTCTGCCTCAGGCCTTCAGCCCATTTCACACTATCTCTCCCTATACCTCTTACCCTTCGCTATCAAATCCAAAAATACCTAACACAGTTCATCAGTCTATATAAACAATCGCTTCGCAGTCATTCGGTATCTCGTGCGAAAACACGCGCATTCTAGTTCCAATATGTCAAGCAAGTGGTCCGCATCCCGAAAACCGGGTAGTGCAAAAAGTAATCGGTTGAGTCGTCAAGTCATCCCACGAACGTGAGAACGTAAATTTCAGAAGATGGTGAGGACCAGACGCAGCGAATCCAAGACGAAGATTCGGTGGTAAGTGACCTTCTCTTTTCTCTCTCTCTCTCCTCCACTCGTGGTAGACGCCTCTATAAGCGGCCACCCTGAAGCTCTCGCTAAGAGTTAAACGGGGTTGGGATGAAGGGAGAGCAAGACAGAAAGAGACCTGAGACTGTTGGCGGATACCTGATCCGGTGAACAAGCAAGATAAAGAAAGGAGGAACAGCCACCCCTTGCGTTCTAGCGATTAATTTGTTTCCTGGGATACCAAGTCCTAGTTGTTACACTGTAACTGTAACAGAATCCCTTTGTTTAAAAATATTCGACTGCTACCTGGGACATAAAATCGACGTGGCTAGACCTCTAGACGAAGGAAAGAGAACGTCAATTTATCCCAGTTTCCACGTTTCTTCATATATCCGCAAAAGTCCAAGAAAATTCGGAATAAAATAATATTGTTGAAAATTCCAAATATTTTTTTATACGAATTACAAAGTTATTTAAAACTCTCTAATTTATTTTTTTAAACTCTCTGGGACTGTATCTGTACGTATTACTACTTTTACCGAAATACCTAATTGGTACAACATTGATTTCCCATATAATTTTTTATTATGTGAAAGAAAAAAAGTGGATATTGATTTACCAAGCAACTCGTGTCGTCCTCCCACGATTTCCTGTCATTTTAGTCCACCCACGCACCTTTGTCCTCAGCATTCTTCAGTCTCCAGTACCCTTTGACCTTTCACTTCCCAAGTCCGACCCTTATCGTTTCTTTACCTCGTTCCTTACATCTTGCCCCGTTTCAAGTCCCATACTCAAATTTGCATCCAAAGGACTTTTTATGTGTACCTCATTAAACGATTCCGAGATTTCGACAAAAAAATATTGCCCAAAGATAAGGTTCGTTCTCAAAGTTCGCTAAGCATATCCTCGTATCCAGCTGACTGTACACGAAAAATTTATTACAATTCTATACCAAAGTCTGACCACGTACCGTTCTCATCTACTTGAATACAAAATTTATGCACGATCGATTACTTTACTTTAAGACTACGTAAAATTTTATACCTATTTACAGTTCGTACTTTTATTCTCGAAATTTATTTTTTTTTTAACACCCTTACCATACTGAACTGTAGGGTTCTTATGCAACGGTTGGGCAGCCAGGAGGAAATGGCCGCGCTCTTATATAGGTAATGGCTTTTCTAGGGATTCTAGGTAGAGCTCAGTAGTATTACTAAGGGTTGTAGTTATCGTACCCTGGGTCACTGTTAAGGGTTGATGATAAGACCAATAACACTTTGTCCAGTTAAGTGGCTCCTGTAATCATCGATGGCTAAGAGATATAAAGGCTTGTTGATGGGGATGCCTAAAATTATTTTGAAGAAACTTTTTTTTTCATATGCAATTACCGTTTCATATAAAAATAATTGACATGACGTACGAGGTGCTATCAGGGGCTGGTCGCTATCATGTAATACAAGTGATAAGGCAGACCCTGTAAATTGTATTTTACCTGTCTCCGGGAGAATTTCCGCTTTGACACTAATTGAAATGTATTTCCACTGTCTTCTCTCGTAGACCTTTCACTTCTTATCACCTAACTCACCGCCCCCTCGCTTTGTGACAATTTCAAAAATTTCGAGGAAGACGAATTGGATTGACTTTTTGGGAAAAACTTGGAATCCTCGTTTTATCTGTATCAGGTAGATTACCTCCCTCTCGAGGACGGGGTTGCGGAGTCGTATCATCCCTTGGAGTAAGATTCGAGTAGTTTATATAATTTAGGGGTTGGTATATATATATATACATATAACCCTTTCTGTTTGCTTTCATCCCCCTTTCATCTCCAATTTCTGTTTAAGACTTGACATTGTTCTCAAATCATGACTATCGTCGAGGGGTTGAACTTTTAATATCGATCGAGTATTCGTGTTAAGTGGTATCAACTCCCCTTCTTCCACCCTTTCGTATTATATTTTTACGTATGCACAGAATGGGTCGGATAGAATTTTTCTAGTGGCTATTTTTCAGCCCTCATTTGCTTCCTCTTATGTTGGAGATATACCCGGTGGCTTGTTATATGCCGTTCGGCGTATATCTTTTCGCGTCTCATTCTTTGAACCTATCCCCTGAAAGAAGGTCATAAGTAAAAAGAAAAATTTCCCAAGAAAACCCCATAATAAAGCAACTCATCTTCTTCCTACCACTTTCTTCTTGGACCAGTTCGCCCTGTTTCTCCAGCTTCGACCATCCAGCGAAGACCCATCCACCTCACCTCTTTGTCGACCCCCCCCCCTCCCCCGTTTCATAAGCAAACTTTCGTCATATTGCTTCTGTAAGTTTCATTTCCCCCAAAAAATGAAGTGGCCTTCCCGATGAACAAAAGAACAAAAAAAGAAAGAGAAGAACGGGCATACGAGTGAGAGAAAGAGAGAGGGATTAAAAAAGATTGATATTCAAAAAAAATCAGTCTCATTTTCATATGAACACAATGAATATGTCCATCTTGAAAAACTGACGGGCAACGTTGCGTAATGATAAAGAAGACGGAAGGTGAAAAAGGGAGGATGACGAAAAAGGGAGAATGAAAGTGAAACATTCCATTTGATGCGCGATACATCTTTTTCGACATCGGAGGGAGAATTTATCGGGTATTAGGTTATGTATGACATTTTTTAAACTCCTCTCGTATTTTATTCTCAAAGCGTTACACGCTTCTCTCTCTCTCTCTCTCTCTCTCTCTCTCGTTGTTTTTATCTCTGTCTTTCACTGCTCCCATCCTTAACCACGTAACCGTTTTCCACGATTATGGCAGCCCCCACGATATTTCGCATGATCGATCGGGAACAGGATTACAATTTGGCTGAAAAGAAAAGTGACAGACTGTACATATACATGTCCAAAGAGGGAAGGAAATTTTTTATCGGCAAAAATCGTGAAATTTCGCAGGCTTTATAAAATATGAAAAACACTGTTTCATCTGGCGATAATGTCAATTGCGAATCGTTCGAAAACACGTTCGACGCTTGGAAATGAAAATTGGATAAACGTTATTTTTTAAGAGAAAAAAAAAGACAATTTTTTATATTTGCGTTTGCGGAATTCTACCTTACCGACTGCGCATCGGTACCTTCCTCGGTTGTTCCACTTTCTTCTCCAACCAATTACTATGCACTTGTGTATACGTAATTTTCTTGTTTTTTTTTCCCCTATTCCTTCCCACGCTCAAAGGATAAGATGGGTCTCTGCCTCAAGCAGGACAATTTTTGCTATCCACGTAAATTCAACCCCGCCGTCCCTCTCCTACCTTCCTCTACGGGAGTTCTAAGCTCTTTTCCAGCAAAAACATTAGCCTCCGTCATTATTCAAAAGAGTCAGCTGCCGCACCGTCAGGACTAACTATACGTATACGTATAGTCGACTCTGCCTACGCTCACGCACCTCTCGCAATAGGGGTTGAACCACTAGAGGTTCCTGCCACCGGGTAGAAAGTCCTTTTCAGGCTCCCTCGGGACTCTACTTAACCTTAAAATGCAGGCAAGTAGTTGGCGAACTCTCGTTTAGACGAGAGATTAATAGCAGTTGTTACTCCTGCTTGTACCTCTTGTTTTACTAAATAGTTGAATCGCGATGGCGTCTTTGTAATTTGCCGTGACGGGAAAGGACATAATCGAATTTTCCGGCTATAAAATGCGAGCCAACAATTGTTTGGCTATTAAAAATTTTTGGAGTCTGGGCGACGAGGGGGTACTTCTTTCATATTGGACTCTAACTTTTTTAGCGTTATTATCCGAGTTTACATTTACACGCTACGTTACGGATTTTCTGTGCCGCTCAGCTTGATGTTACTTACTGCATGACCTTTTGACTTGGCAACTGGAAGAACACCGAGCACGTCGCAAAATCTGGACCATTACCACTTGGAACTTTGAGATACGTTCTTCATGTAAGTCTTACGGAAAACTCAAAGTTTTAGACATGCTTGATTCAGAGTTGACTTCAAGTTGATCGCGGTTAGTATGGTCCTACGTTAAGTCAGCTTAGCGGCTGTAGACATTTGGCTGTGATTTTTGAGAAAAAAAAAAAAAGAATTGCAGGTAAAATCATTGTTGCACCTGCAAACATTTTTTTTGTCGGATTCGATGTGGAACCAAAAGTTCATTGTGTCTTAATTTACATTATCTAAATTAGACGTGAAGTTAATATGCTTTTTTTTTAATTTTTAGGTCGAGAGGTCAATGACCTCTATGGGTAATGAAAAAAAAAATTGTAGCTCGGTATGAGTCTGCGGCTAATTCGACTTTCGAATTCATTTTCGAAGTTAAGTACGAAGCAACCTATCCGAGCAAGTCCGACAGTTTTACGACTCGCCGCCCTTAGTCGAGGGTGTTAATTGTATTTTCGCGAGCTGCAAAGTTTCTCCCAGTCTTCTATCCCCTTTCGTTCTTCTCCATCGGATATTTTATTTCGTCCATCCATCCTCGCTCAAAATGCACGAATTTCCCGGTTAGATTTTAAATTGAAAATTATATGGAAAATTTGAAATCCGAAAAGTTTTAACGTCGGCTGAAAATTTATTTACTCAAAATCAAAAAGTGTCATAATAATATTTCAATAGAATGCTCAATAATTTATTTTTAACAATTTTCTGGGAATTAAGGAAAATAATCCGCCTATTTATACGTACATGGTATCCATTCACTCCCTTCGCTTTAGCTACAGCGTGAAATTAAAAAAAAAAATCCAAAAAAATTAAAAAATTTTTAATTCTTTCTTAAACTCGCTACCAAGCCTTGACCCTTTTTTTAAATGTATGATTTTTCCTCGAAACCACAGTCACTTTAATTACCTGCTTTTATCGTAATAAAAACTCGCCGCTTATAACAGGTTCGCCAATTTCGAGACACCCAGTATATGCATACACACACTGAACTAGGTCTGCGCGGAGGCTGCCCAGCTAATTCCGAAAAGAGAATTGTTATTTCGCGTTAATTAATTTCTTCGAGTGCTTCGCCCGCCCCTCCAGCCCGTCCGGCGAGTTTCTACAGTGCAAATGGTAAGCGCCAAGGGTAGAAGAGAAAGTACGAAGAGAAGCTCGAGCTAAAACTTTCTCAAAGTTTCTCAAAAATACGTTAGTCATTTTGTCTCGCATGGCCGCATAAATAATTACCCACACAATAATTTCAAAAGTCAAGTCTCGGCATAACCCTTTCGAAAGCTCTATTGTGCCCTAAAAAAAAAAATATGTATAAAAATAAAAAAAACAATATATATTCCCAAAATTGACAACTAACAGATAATAATAATAATAAACTTTTTGCAGTATGTTCAATTCGCGAAATAAGACAAAATGGCGGTTACCTTTTCGTTATAGGTCTCAAAGGGGTCTTGATCGTGAATAAAGCAGGCATCACAGTTGGGCAAAGGTAAATGAATATAAAAGTAGGATAAACCTCGAAGGCATCAAGGGGGTAGTAGTAGATATAGGACGCAAGTAGGCAAGGAGTGAAATTCTTCCAAACGACTAGCTTCTGATTCCAAGAGAGAGTTACACGCACCACTGACTTGGAATCCATCGAGCAATGTCGGTCTCTTGGCTAAGCTCTTGATTGGCCAAAAATCAATGCAACTTCAGCCACCATTTTGTACCTGCGAATAACGCTGCCGATAGATTGCGTAAGGATAATTTTTTTTTCTTACGTAAATTGCATTATGGAATACGATAAAAGATAGTATGTAAAATATTGAGTAGTGAATTGGCGAATTTCGATTTCATGCTAAATTTTTTTTTTGAACATGTATTTATATATGAATAAGACTGCACAACCTTAAGCAATTTGCATGAGTTTTCACATGTAAAACTTCGCGATGACTCGACGCGGCCGGAAGTTAATTTACATTTGTTCAAATTTCGTATTCGCCTTCTCGCCGGAATTCTCTATATAGCGCAGGTTGAAAAGTTTTAATTATACCCATTCGCCGTTTGCGAAATGGCAAGGCAAGAAGGCGGACCTACTGTGTATATATGTATATATATATGTATACACACGTCGCTGGTGCTGCTGCACTGGTTATTATTGGAAAAGCATCAAGAGTATATATCGGCATATTCGTAAAAGCCGGAGTGGATCCCTTGCAGCGTTATAAAGGAAACAAGAAAGATTTTTCCTGCATTCTCTTTCACGTACTCTTATATGCTTTTCATTCTTGTATTATTATTCTTATAGCGCTGCGGCGTGCTCGGTTCGATTCCACTGCAGGTGAGATCAGGCGGGAAATTCGAAAGTCGTGGAATTATTTAAAAGGGATTAAATGAGGTTTGAGAAGAAATTTGGAAATTTGTTTGTTTATTTTTTTATTACCCTCGATTATAATAATAAGTGGTCGCGACGGTTCTTTTCTTGGAGGAAAAACAGTAATTTGGTATAATCGAGGAAAATTTCGGTAAGACGTTATTTTTTTTGCGAAATTCATAACGTCTCGTCGAGATGGATTATTTGCTTAATCAATGAAACGGAAATGGCGAAAATTGAAAAATATCAAGCCTGTCTTTAATCGAGTGTAAATTTGCGAAATTTTAACCTGTAGGAAATCTACATGACGAAATATCACGTAGTTCGGCTCAGTCAGCTGTGAGTAACGATATTTGAATATTTGCCAAAATCAAAATTTCAATATATTAATTGTTTTCCAGGGGCGCGTCGGACTTGATGAAAATTTATATTCCTCCCGTTTTCACTGGAATAAGACAATCTTATGAAATATACATATATGTATGGTATATTTGTTATCGTGAAGGACTTTTAATATTCTTGACACGCATATCATTTATATTGAAAAGTCAAGTTGGTACTATTGGATAGGTGTCGATCTATACATACATATATGCATATATGCATGGATGTGCGAATTAAGATTTGATTTACAATTTTCATTTCTGTCCTTTCAAATATGGAAATTCGTGTATTTGTAAACTGTCACAGCACAGGGACGTGATTTTTCGATTCACGGTCACGAGGCGACATCGGCGACCGATACAGATAACGTTCTCGATTTCTGGTTCCCTTCGGGTCGCCACCCTGCTCGGAAGCTGCGCTCTCGGGTTGTTTCGTATCAATGCTCTCGAAAGATTTCGTTATTGTTTAGTTGAGGTCGAGGTGCTCGAATCTGCCGTGGGGAGATAGTCTCGACGTACCTAGTTGCCCGGCAGAGAAGAGTACCCGACGGAGACGTCTCCATGGACCGGCAGAAGCCCGGGTGAGATACCGGCGCCCCGCTGGAGATGGGCAAAGGGCTGTAGAGCGGGCGGAGGTAGTTTTGATACGGTTAAGGGCAGGCGAGGAACCTCCTGCCCGAGTTAAGGATGTGGTGCCCAGCTGTCGCCCGATGCCCTGGGGAAGCGGCCGTGGAGGATCTCCAGAAATTACCTACCGATTCGCTAAGGGACACTCTCGATTTGGTTTAAAGGGATGACTCGAGGGAAAGGGAACAGTTATCAGCTATAAGGATCTCGACTAATCAGATGATCAGAATGATTAGTTCTTGAATTTGGCTATTGTCAAAGCAGTCTGTCTCGGGGCACCGACCGAGGTGTCACGAACTCCCTCGCGCTCCCGTGTTATCTGTTGATAGTTTTTTTAGCCGTGTTTCGATATGGTATAGCAAGTTCTCGTTCGTGTAATTCTCGCGTTGCTCTCGCGATATCCAGGAAATTCTATGAATTTCCTGCGAGTGTTCCGGAAGTGCAGCGCTGTGCCCTAGTGTAGTGCCCACCCGAGTGTCCCCTGGATGCAGTTCTCGACCTTCACGGATCAGCTGCACCATCTCCGGTGAGTCTGATTTTGAGTGCTGATTATACGCGTCCCCAAAAATCTACAGGATCCGTTAAGTTATCGTCTCTTCCGAAAGATTCCGTCAAAGCTCTCGTTTCGGTGAATTTGGGCCTGTTCCGCCACAACGCCCGCCTGGCCTGCGGATGCGTGAGCGAAGGGTGGACGGCCGAAGGTTACGTAGGTTGGTTCTCGAAAATAGTTCGTTCTCGGATTTTTTCGCTATCGGTGTCGAGTTAAGAAAAAGTTTACATTACAATATATATGCTTTGTATATAAATTTCTTTGCTTTTTCCACAATCTTTGAATTAACAGTGAAGCTTTTGCTGGCCTCTCGACTAATTCTTTTCGATTGGGACTTTGCTACTCTCTTGATATTTTAGTACATTTCTTCTTTTGTATTCGTTTCAAGCAAATTGACGGTGCTTAGTATCTCATATAGCAAATAGCGTATCTCCTTTCACGGTATATATGCCAATCTGTATACGTATGGCGATACACGTACCACGTGTATATATGTATCAATACGTATAAAAGGTATTGGTTATGTATACCGTGAAACCGATAACGCGTCCGCTCGTAGAATGTTTGAAAGTTTAATCGTAATTTATGGGCAGCGTCGCAAGTCCGCCGAGTTTCACTTACGTTAGTTTGGCAAATTTGGGAAAAAGGATTGGCGCAAATTTATTCGGGATGCATCGACGCGAAGATTGTTCCCATGGGTACGGTCCCGAAAGCGATACCAAGGATAATTCCAGTATTTATTAAAGTCCGAATCGATAGTGGACGAAAGCCAGAGAAATAAAGAAAAGCAACAAAAATTACAGCAAGTAACGAAATTTCAATTATTAATTAAAGGGATGAAAATAAATTTTACAATTGACCTCAACAATCACCCCAAATTACAGTCTGGTCTCGCTATTCGAACGAACCCTTAGTCCCCATGTGGCATTTTCATTCCTGCCACCAACTCCTCCCAGCATCCCTCTTAACCATACTAAGAATTACGCCATCCCGCAATGTCGAAAGTACATCTACCCTTGCCCTCTGACCTTACTCAATTATATCGTGCATAATTGATGAGCTGTCCCGAATTTCCATATAAATTTTACCATTTAAAAAATGTACACAAATTCTACCCCACCCGTACTATTTTACAACCCCCTGCCTCACCATACACGGCACAAAGTGTTTAGCATCCCCTAACCCTCGGTCACGCATCATCCCCCTATGCTGTCATTTACTGTAAAATTTTCATCCCTCTCGTACTTCGTTAAGGTATTACTACGGACCGAAAAATAACAAAATTTTCAATGTAAGATTTGAATAATCCAGCGTCAACCTTTGAACTGGTACAGTTCACTCACGCACGCCCATCCCTGCATCGATAGGCGCACGCTAATGTACATTGGATGTAGTAGTGTATACGTATATACACCGAATACAGTCTCAAGAGCAATGTTGCCGTAACGCTCTTTTGTCTAGCCGTCGTACGAGAGATTTCGTAATAAATATCGAACTTCTTTCATGTCTATCAATAAATCCTATGAGTAAAAAGTTGTGACTAAAAATGTAAAAAATCCCCAATTTTTTCCTTTGTCACATACTAGTTTTTCATCGGAATTACGCGGACGAATCAAATGCAATTAAAAAAAAAACCATGCGCGTTTTATTGGCCAGGTATAGGGAATACGCGTTACGAGTCCTGACATTAACTCGTAAATACTCGGAAACTGATGAGTGAATCGTGTTCAAAAATTTGTAGAGAGATGTACCGCTATACAAATTAGACGTAAAACAAATTTCAGCTCGATTACGCGGTTTTGAGTTTACCGTAGTAATATCTTAATTAGCCCCTATACCGATTGCCCTTGTCGATAATAATAAAATGAGTGAAGCAACTTCACACAAGTTAACCAAAACTCGTCAGTATCGACTAGCTACGCGAAATTGCTTCATTAATTCCAGCTAATTTCACGTCACCGAATGCATTTCGAAAGACGTCAGTCTGCCGATGACGTATAACGCGCGTGCACTTTGCACCAGTGCACACTGGAAACAAGTGCTCGGCAAGCCAGATATATATGTATATACGTCAGTAGGATGTCGAGTCTGCCTTGTTGGGAATGGCGTAACGTCGCAACCCCTTAACCTGTGTCAAACATTATGCAGGCAAGCAAGAGCCACTAGAAATGCAAATGTTTGCCCGCGAGCTCAATTAAGGTCGTCGACTGCGGAAATGACAGCGGGAAGACTGAAACGACGCATCCGAATGGGATTCAGCGCGTGGAAGCGCGTTCGTGGAAACACCTTAAGATGCGATTTCCGGTTGAGAGGACGTCCGGGAATGGTTGGATTAGACGCGTCAGCATGCAGATGGGTTGCTTAATTGAGAAATTGGTACACTGCCGTATCACTACACCCACCGATCCCCGTTGTCCCCTTTACCATACGAGAATAAGGGGTCAAGACGGGGGAGACAGGGGACTTCAAGCCCCTGTCGGATGCACGCAGAAAATTAGTACTCGAGTACAAGCGGAGTAAGAAATAATACGTCCAGTGATAAATTTGTTTATGGTTTTTTTTTTATGGAAAGGTTAATTATTATTTATGCATATATTTTTTTCTACAAAAAATATATAAGTTTAACGGAACTGACAATATATTGAGATCTTCCGGGGATATGGGGTGTAGTATCTGTGTCTGCATTTTAAGTGCAACGGGGTGACGATACTAAATATCCTATCGGACGATTTTGCATGGGTTCCCGAGATGTCGATGCTTTCGTGTAATTTGGTTTAGGGATGAATTTTGGGGTGTTTGCTTTTACGGCAAAGAATTGCAGGGAGTGGGGGAAGAGCTTATATACGAGCGTTAAGCTTGACTTCGTAAATGATTAAGGGTTGGTTCTCATGTACACGCGGGTTTACGAGCAGTCGATTGCGTGTGAGTGTGTAATCGGCTTTATCGGGAAAACAAACGCGGGGTTGGAATGATTATGTGGACGAGGGTGGGTGGTTTTGATGGGGTTAGTTTTCACTGTGACGATGGGCGCGCATGTATATATATACCACAGTAACAGTTTTCACTAGTCCCTTGGGACGTACGATGTGCCGTTGTGGTCTAGGTCTTCGTGAATTGCAGTAAGGGTTGCTACCCGGGTGATAGGGGTGGCTACCGGGCAAAGCGGTGCTCGGGTGAGGATACTGCCGCGAGATGGGTGGATCTCGATTTAACGTAAATCGTGGATTACCAGCCGTTTGTGAAATCTCGATCTGTGTACGGTAAATAAAACTACCCCCCTGTACCAGTCGAGTCAGCGAAAGTTAGCTTGACGTACATCGAGAGGGAGCAATCTGTCCCCCCTCTTCCACCCCCATTTCGTGTGCTAACATCATCAGGGGGTTCTCACTCACCCCTGTGACTTTTCACCCCACGAAGAAGGTTTAACTACCCCATGCTTCCGTGCCACCGAACCAGACTGCACCCCCTTGCAATTGTCAAGGTATAAAACGTAGTGGTCCTTAATGTGACGTTGGTTCTTTTTTTTGTTTCGTAGAACAAAAAAAAAACATCCCTTAGAAATTCAGCTGAAAGCTATCGGGGTGTAATTTTCTTTATAAGGTGGATATCGTCCAGTCATCGGCCACGTACCAGTTATCGTCAGTTGTGTTATGATACTGTAGATTTTGCTATAGTCAAAGCACACACTGACGATTACCGGCACGTGGCCGATCACTGGGCCATCCACCTTATCGTGATTTAATGAAAATCTTCGTTACAATGTACCAACCGCCCGCCATTAAATCAATGAAGTTGCCAAATTCGCCAAAGGGGGAAATGTTCAGGCTTCACTTTATTTACCCTCAGAATTTCCTGTTTCCATAGTTCCTTTAGATTTACTCCTCTGGTACCGGCCGTGGATATTAGTTAATGGCATCGGCGTCCTGTTCTACATGTCAAAGGAGAATCTGATAGTATTCATGGGGAGGGCCGGAGTTTCCAGGAAATTCCTGGCTGTCCAATGAATCCTCGAAGGACACCGTGACGAATCACTTGGAATTTCGCGCGATCCACGAATTGATCGAGAAACGGAGAGAGTCGTCGTGATTTACATGACAAAGACGCGAGCAGCTCCGATGGATCAAACCGCAAGGACTGCTGCTCGAATACCGATGCTTCGGGGCATTTGATAAAAGGTCAATCGAAAGTGCAATGAGCTTTGCATAATTTTTGGTTAATTTATATTCGACAAGGACACGTGTCGTGCGTATTAAATGTAGATTTGAGTTATGGGGATAGCTTGAATTTTATATTAAATTTCTTGTTAGAATTTACAAAGACGGAAAAAAAATAGTCGTCTTACGTCTTGGTATTGCATGTGTTCTGTTTTATCGACGTGGTTGTTATCCGTTTTAATGGAGTGCACAAGAATCCGAAACTTTACGGTCGATTTACTTGCGCCAATGGCAGACCATCTAATACCGTTTGGATTTCCTTTAGACTCTTAGTCACGGTATGGAAAAGCTCGCTTTTCGGATTTACAGATACACTTGGATTATCCGGTCGAGCTTTTTCCATAATTTTAAACGAATGCTTTTGCTTTCGAAATAAATTCATCGAACCTTATTGTGAATTCCTTCCATTTATTCGTTCTTATTATAGAAAATGTTTATCGATCCTTGTATTATGCTCGAACAAATTTCAACCCCTTTTGTCAATACTTTATATTCTTTCTGCCCTCAAGGAATAGCCGTATGTACGCTTTTACTCGGTACGTTCTACGCGGTTCGTTGTTCAAGAATATGCAAATAAGGGATAAAAATAAACCCCCCGTTCTTGGTTATCCGAGAGGAGAGAGAGAGAGAGAGAGAGAG
>NW_014332921.1:41732-47236 GCF_000341935.2 Cephus cinctus | reverse complement strand
AACCCCCCGTTCTTGGTTATCCGAGAGGAATAGCCGTATGTACGCTTTTACTCGGTACGTTCTACGCGGTTCGTTGTTCAAGAATATGCAAATAAGGGATAAAAATAAACCCCCCGTTCTTGGTTATCCGAGAGGAGAGAGAGAGAGAGAGAGAGAGAAATTGACGAAAAAAAAAAAAACAAACAGAATGAGAGAGACATAAGAGTTTACCAAATATACTTCCATCAACTTTACTTACTGCCCCCGTAAAATCCACCCTTATCCGCGAATTCGAATTATCCGTTTTTAACATGTCCCTTAGGTCCCCTAACACCCCATGAAAAAGAGGATAGAAAATCGATCCGGCTTGACTATCCTGTATTGCGCGACAGCGAGAGGAAAAGATGAATATAGGAGCTGGTGGGCTTTTCTCGTTAAAAAATAAGGGTGAGTCTTCCTTTTGAAAAAGGGATGTAACCAAAACCCGGAAAATCCTCCATCTATCCGTATACGGCACGTCGAAGGGTCTCTATTTGAAAAATTTTCACAAACAAATGTTAAGCCCTTTTTCTTTTTTCTCCTCTTCTTAATCTCCCTTCAATATTTTTATTGTTAAACAAAATTTCATACGTACCGCTGGGCTTTGACGTTGAACGGATTACGTAACGATTTCATTGTAATTCGAGTAAAAGCTTCTACCCGAAATTTGCCTGTTTATCAACTGCCAATGGAATGTCGTTCGAATTCTGTATAATGTAAGATTATGGTGGGGGGGGAGGGGGGGTTGGAAGGGAATACAATGCGTATTTAATTAATTGAAGATTCAAAGCTTTCGCAAACTTGTCAAACCCTCCCTTTCGACGTTCCTCGACATTTCGTATATATACGCAGCATCCCGTTACGCATTGATGAAATAGTACTTGCCCGATGACGAATTCTCTCAGTTTTTGGAGAATTGAGATATTACCTGAAGAGTAATAAAATCATTTCAATATGGCAAGACAAGTTTATCTGTCTGAAGAAAATTTGGTTATTTTAATTTTGCCAGTCGTCGAGAACAATATACTCAATCACGAGGCGAGAGTGCTTTGAGAATTTATGATGTTCTTTTTTTTTCTTTCTACTTTTTTTCGACAGATTAACCTTTAGTTTCGTGAAAAGATGCTTGATCCGCCGGTTGTAAATTTGAAAGTGATCGTTATCGGCAATCCGAGTCTAACCGTACAGGAGAACAGTCTAATCATCTCGAATCAATGGTTTCCCAGTATTTACAAATTTCTTAATAACGTAAGCATCGATTTTTACTATAGCATTCAGTAAGAACGTATCGACTGAAGTTGGTCTCTACTATAGAAATCAAATTAACAGGCTAACTTCGGGTGGTGGGTTTTAGTCTGATATGTTGTATATACAGAGTGACTCAAGTCAAATCCACCATATGATATTAGTCTGTTCATTTGAATTCCATAATAGAATGACTTGCAGGTGGTACATTCGAATTGATTAACCTTGTATACATAGAACATAGTGTCCGTCAGTCATAGGATTTTGGTAATTTATTTATTTTATTTTGACTATAAAAAAATGGGCCTCGACTTCATGATTTTACTAGTCATTTGCTAACGCTGTTTTATACATATATAGAAAGATATAAATAACACTTCTATCTTTCAAATCTCCAGATTATCAACCTGTGTAACGAACAACCCCATCGTATTTACTGGCGTCTAACAGAGCTGGATTATCTTCCTATTTACGATTACTTAAGCCTGAAGAGTGCTCTGAACCAGATGCACCAACAAGAGTAAAAAAAAATGTCAAACCCACAATGCACTGTGATCTTTTTTTTCCCTTTTTTTTTTTGAGCTATAACGAAATCCCCCATAAATGCCCAAGCTACGGTAACGCCACTGTAAACACAGTCGCGAATATCTTTCCAGGATTTATATCGTTCAGGACGAAAGGCCCTACGTGAATTCGCAGATAAGTGAGGCGAAACACGTGGGAAATTTATCCAAGGATTCCCATAGGCTCGAGTTCAATTCTTACAACGCCGATTCTCTTCTGTGGGCCGACGATGAATTTTCCTCAATGTACCTACTGTCGGATTTGGAAATTTTAAGGGTAAATTTGACTTTTTCATAGTTACCTTTTCACCCCCAAGATTCTTTTCCCTTAGACCTCTCACCCGCAAGGAACTCGCTCAATGCGAAATTATACGGCTCTTTCTCTTTCATGTTTTTTCGATTTGATATATTTATCCGTAGGTAGGATATATCCGATATATATCTGTAATATTTGTTCATGAACTTTTTTCAAATTGTTCAGTGCGCAGCGCCCTGTTACCTTCCCGATACGAAAGTTCACTTTAGTTATCTGTTTACGAAGAGTCCACCGCTGTTTACTCGAGAACGAGAAGACATCCTGAGGCAGCTGAGGATCCTTATGAAGGGTACGTGGGTAAGGGGGGAACGAGGGGGGGGATGGAATGAGAAAAGTTTTAACGGGAGAGTGGGGACGGGTGGAGATCATATGTGTCTGAGAAGATGACGTGAATCCGGTCACATGATCTGGGTAAAAAAAAAAGAAAAACAAAAATTGATGAGTGAAACTCGGTACGAATTAGTGATAAATCTGACGGGTAAAATCTCTGAGTCAGAACTATGAGATTCTCTTTACAGGTGTTATGCAATTATGACGGCACTTTGTTGCTGTTAATACAAAACTTGAAATTTAATTTGTTAGACGTTCGTTAGACTGATGGCTAATTGTGACAATGACTAATTATGGGAAATCTGCTGTGCATCGATTTTAGACTTTGAGACTGTAATATCATGATTCCCTTGGGTTAATGGAAATTGGGGCTTTTGAAATTTTGCGAATGCACCTTGGTAAGGTGATCACTTGATTGCGTAGTGGGTATTGAACTTTCTTTTTCGATTTTATCAAATTTATTTATGTATTCAGGTTATTAATTTTTGTCAGACCTATCTCATTGGGAGATTGCAAATGGTTTGATGAATTTTGGTTTTATTTTGATAATTACTCTGACGACTGAAGTTTCTCGAAGTCATAGTAATCCCTTGATGTCTCGTGCAATTTCTCTTTGGCTCAGGGGTGGTTGGATTGTCTTGTACTGTTGTCAGCCAATTAATGATATAGTCTAACGCAATTAGAAGCTGGTAAACAATGGGTCGGTAATCTCCATGTGGATTCTAAAGTGTGAACAGACATATATATGTATATATGTATATATATATACACTTCAAAGACATAAATTTGGTTATAATTGCTATAACGATTTTGATGACAATGAATATAAATAACTATCGAAATTTGTATATTAATTTATTAAAGTCGATTCTGTGAAATGATATTGCGTCTAGTTACCGTGAACATTAAAATTATGATTATTATTATTTTTTGTTTAAACAACTAAATTACAAAGGTTGCTCACATATAGTGTCTCGTAAGGAGCCACCAAGCTTTTCCTTCTTGACGAACCGTGAAATTTGTGCTTTTCCCAGTAGACTTTCCATCCCCTATTTTTAAGGGATGAAAGTCGCGCCCTCGCCCCACGTATCTAGTAGATTTTCCGTTTGAAGAGTCATCCGCTGCTACTTCCGAAGAGGGCAGGCATAGTTACGAGGTTATGCCAGGTCTCGTTCGAAGCCGTTGGGAAATTGCTTTTCCGACAGTAAAAACATATATTTTAGTATTTTCCCTCGGTGACTCCGACTGTGTGATCCGCAAATCCGCATTCGCCATCTTTATCTTTCTCTTCGTATTTCCCTTTTCTAGCTTTTTCACCGTCGTCACAATTTTTTTTTTCTTCCGCCTCCTCCCCCCTCTCGCCCCGTGCTACCTGAATTTTATTTTCCTTTATTTTTCTTCCCTTTCTATCTCCCGCCGTTCCATTCCCGTCTGAGGTGTAGTCACTCCTGCGAAAATCTCTCTCAGTAAATTGAATGGCTTTGCGAGCACGATGAAAGCACCTAATAAGTTCTTCGACCTTATTGAAATCTCGATTTCTACGCCATTGGCTCTGAGACGTCTCGCATACGTCATTCTCAGGCGCTAATGTACTTTTCCAATTACTCATAGCCATTCGGACACGGGCAATGTTCAATTTTGAACCAGAGCACAAATTTCAAATTGGATGCCGATTGCTGTTCTTCTTAACATTCAATTTTTCACTCCCAGTCTTTGGTTATTTTCAATTTCGTCAAACGGTCCAAACTTTTTCGTCCCTTATTTCTCCTTGGACTCTGCATGGTCATGGTTCCGCAAAAAAAAGTCTCGCTATCGTGCATAAAGTGCATCTCGCCGTTCTTTATTACCTCACAAATACTCAAGTACGACAGCACGTTACTTTTCCCGCAGACAATTTTCTCACAATTTTACGGGCGACAAATTTCGGGTTAACTCCAGAGGCCCGAATCGTTAAACGCATACGAGCTTGCATCAGGATACGTAGCTACCGGGTGGTTAAATTTTTCGTCTCCCTGCGTCTCCGTCTACTTCTCTTCGTCCACCGACACGAATGCGGAAGCTTCGCCAGGGCGTTTAAAATGCACAGTGCCGTGGTGTTAGAAGCAGCACGTACGGATTTAACACGGGAACTGGAATTACATGATGGATGATCCTTTTGCGCCTGATACGTGCAAGCATAAGCACACAAGTCGTATACTTCGCACGTCGTACTTGTATACTTATTCGTAAATAATCTTCGCTACGTGAGTCGACTGCCCGGCTATGGTTTTTGATACAATTTTTTTTAACGATACAGGATTTCCAAAGGAAAGAGTGAATCCGGTTGCCGAAGCACTTCCGCAATGGAGAAAACATCAACCGGCACCGCCAAGCAAAGGAAAGAGGAAGAAGAAGTAGAGGAGATCGTGAAAAATCTTTTCCTCTTGTCACTATAATAGAATATCTTTTTCTTTTCCATTAACCTTTATACGCATTTGTACTTTTGTCAAGTCACGTAAAAAAAAAAAAAAAAAAAAAAAAAATATGTCTAGCAACCTCTCAGGACAAAGGAATAAAATAAACGTGACTCTATACAGGGTTGTAATTTGATGTTGCGATTAATATTTTTTTTTTAATTTCTCTGAAAAATTATTAGACACCTACGCGCACGCGCGTACCTTGTCGAGGCTCGTAATTCTCCTCGGGTCCTAATGATCATTAAGGGGTTGGAAAATATAAAAAGAAAAATCTCACTAGCGTGCCGGGAAGGTCGTAGGGGTGCTTGCGCGAGCGTTTGACCTACCCCACCTCGGATGCTTTAACTCCGGTAGCAAGACCCCCCCCCGTCCAACCCCTCTTCCTCGACCCTCGCTCCCGCCTGCCACCATTCATAGCGTAATTTATTCTTCTTATTAATCTTTTTATCGGTCCCCAGGGTGCCAGTTTCTCCTACCGGCCATGATTTATGTCGTGAACCTTCTAAGACAAATACTTTTTTCTTCTATCCCATTCCACTCGCCGCCCCCCCCCCCCCCCCCCCCCCCCCCCCCCCC
>NW_014332921.1:33337-41607 GCF_000341935.2 Cephus cinctus | reverse complement strand
CCCCCGTCATCCCCTCTTCCACGTGTTGGACTCTCGATGAGTTTGCACACAGCAGTTCTCCATCTCTCTCTCTCCTTTTTCTTCCATCCCGCTTTTTTTCATCCCTCTCCATCTCCCTTTCGTTCCCCACCCAAGAAACGATCGTTCGGCAACTAACCCCCCTAGACTCCCCCCTTAACAAAATGCATCCAGTGAAGCGTTCAGGGTAACGTAATTCCAAAGTAACGATTTTCTCCTTAGTTTTCAGAATTCCTGAAAAGAGGATTTGGCCACCACCCCCCAACCGCAGCCGGCCTTGGACCCACTGGAATTTCTGGCAGTCGACTGTAAGTGGCTCAAGCCTTATACCTCATGCATTTATAAGCGTCAGACGCCATCTTTTAATTATCCCGTGGGTTAATTGCGAATAAGTCGTTCCCCGGCAAAACGTCACCCTCGGCCCTTCGTGACGTCAATAATAATGGCGCTACCAGATACCGTCGGTGGTCTTTATACGTAGCAGCGACCGGTTAGGATCCACCCTTAGATCGTGTTACCAAGGTGGAGTGCGTGACGAGAGGGAAAACCCGCGTCCATTTGACACGGGTCAGCATCCTGTCATCCGTGGACCTGTTAATGTCCGAAAGTTGTGCCAGCGCTCGAAGAGGAGGGTCCCTTTTCAGCTGAGGGCGTCAGGGCCTTACGACCGAAGCTACCAAACCGGCCGTGGAATGGCTTAGGAGGGATGAAATTGGGGTCAGGGATCAAGTCGCTTAAACGTTACCACTCTAAGATATAGGTCTAGCCCCAGGTCCACTGGTTACGTAATAAGGTAGAAAGTCAAGTACAACGTTGTAGGTTGGGTCACTCTGCGAAATCGGGATACCCGGGTGTGTTTCGCTCGAACGTGTTAAAAATTAATTATGTAATTTAAAAAGAAATACACGCGTAGCTTGTACGTTCTACGTGTACATGGACCAATCAATTTGTTATACTGTTTCTGTTAATGAACGCTGATCCACGTCAGACCCTTCCCAGCCGCAGATATACCGGTTCAGAGCTATATACAGGGGTATATACGTATATATATATATATTTGCCAAAGAATAGTTTTGAGGACGCGTGACTCTCACAACGAAAAGCCTTTATTTTTTTTTTCTAAAAAAAAAGAATTAAACCTTGAAAAAAGTGGCATTGGAATTCTAACCTAATTTAGCCCGACGAAACCATTTCTCAGCCCATCGCAACTTCGAGTGTCTAGCATGAAAAATTTTTGGAAAATTCGGTGTGAGTGCCGCTTTATTGTCTTGACAGTATACCTTACGTATAAAGGTGCTATCGGGCTTGTCAAACACCGAGTGTCCTCATAACTGCCAATAGTCAAGACACAATGTTCTGAGAAGTGCCCTTCTTAAAAATATACCATATGTATTTACAGTTGGTAGTTGGTCATGGTACGGGCAACTGACAATCTTTCGGTTCCCATTCTAAAACCCTTATCCGGCAGTTGGCAGTGCGAACGTTTGCAAAAGCGTTTAAGCCCCCGAGCTTTTTACTCGGCTAGCTCAGCCATAACGAAACGCAAGGACTAATGTGACTATTAATTTCAACGTCCGCCGTTGGCGCTGCTGGCGGTTCACGCCTGGAGGAACGGCGGATCTCTTTTCGAGGGAATCCGTGCTCATTAATTTTTCTTCTTTGGTGCTTTATTTTTGTCATTTTTTGTTCTCTCTGTCGATCTTTGTGTAACTACGTCCTTAATACGATATAACGAAGCTTTCTTCGAAGAAAATATCTGTTTCGGCCCAGTTCTCCTTTTGTAAGGATATGATTTTGAAGCGGGTATCGATCTGAAGGAACGTCGTGTAATTATGGAAAATGGGGAAATTCTGACTCGGATTATTTTTTTGTGTCTTAACGCTGACGGGACTTCTGGTTGAACGTAGGTAAAATAACCGGTGACTGTATTCGCGACGCTTCTTTTCCGAAAGCGTCGTTTCTATAGGGATGAAAGTTGCTGTAGACGTGTCAAATGCCTTCAGCACTCGGGGCTGTTGTGCGACACGTCACCAAGTGTCAGGGTAGTGCAAGCCTTGTCGGGGCCATTGACATTTGACGCGGAAGCACGACTCGTAACTATTTTACAGTGAAATATATGCGTCGCGACGCCGTCGAGATCTTTGAAAGACCTCGAGTCGATTCTGCCTTTCAGCGTCGTCCGGGTGACTTCCCGCTTAATGAGCGTTAGATAAAAGCCGCGTCACTGTACGGCGACGTCGACATCGTCGCGTCACATCCAAGTAGGGTGAATAGCCCAGTCATCGGCCGTGTATCAGTAATCGTCTGTTGTGTTATAATACTATAGATTTAGCTATAGTCAAAGCACACACTGACGATTACTGGCACATGCCCGACGATTGGGCCATCCACTCTACTTGCATTTTCATATTTCCTGGTAAGTCTTATCCACAGACAGTCATCTTATCAGTACGAATTCCTGAAATTCCTTGCTTCAGTACTATAGACTGATAGTGATGGATAATTTTGAAAATTTTCATTTTCAAAAAAATACCGGCAATCGGGTGCACCCGTACTTTGGTACCTGTTTTATGTGAATTCAAATTTCCAAAATTATTAATTCGTATAAATCAAAATATTCAAAATTGGAATTTTCAAAAAATTTGCTCAGTTCACACGAGTATGTGGATAAACGTCAGTCTAATTTCATGTACTACGTTTCAATTTTGAAAGCTCTTTCATTTTTTTCATGCAGTGTATATTTCGAAAGAATATTATCTATACCGACTGCAGCCATTGTACTTGATATTCTCTTGGTCGACACAGTAGGTACTTTTCGATTTTCAAATTTAATAACGACTTCGCCAGCTGCCACGGTTATTTCGTTGTTGACTGTTTAAATGCTCGTTGAAATACGAGTCCGGGCGCATGCGCGTTACTGACGTCCTATTGTACGGTGTCCATTGTTTTCGCAGCTTTTACACTAATCTCACCCGTTAAATAATTTCTATTTATATCTCGTTGCTGCGAGCTGACGTCTCTCGGAAGACAATGGCACGACGTCCAACAGAGGACGTAATCCCCTCCCCCCGAAGCGATGGCGCTGCTGTCGCTTCGGTATTTAAATTTCAAATGCGACACGTTTTACGGACAAAATGTGATAAACGTATATCCTGCCACCGGAGGCAGGAATACAATTTTTCATTATTTCATTTTTTTACTATTCTTAATTGTGAAAAATCTTTCTTATTTTTCAGTTTTTTTCCCATTATTGACAATACACTTTATCCACGATGATAACTTATGATCTTTCCCATATTTGATATTACGCGTGAAATTTTTTTTTAATATTTCGCAAAATCCTATATATTTCACTCCTCATTTACATTCCTATACGTCACGTATATTGCGCTCGATTTTCTTCGCTACTATTTTACATGTCATCGTGTTGTCTCAATAGACTTGAAGTATAGTAAAGTCCAAAAGTTTTGAATCAAGGAATACGAAGACACGAAACCATGTATAAATGGTATAAAACGCATCAAAATTGGTTTGTCAAAAATCCAGAAGAAACATCCCCTAAAGATTACATCTAACCGGTATCTTTTTTAATGTAGAAAAAATTTTTGTAAAATCCGAAATTAGGCTTAGATAATGCAAGGCTACTTTGGTGTTAGTATTACATAGATGGGTATAGATAGACGTAGTGACGCTAACGCCAGCTTCCCTTACCCCCGAATGGGATTTTTCTGTTTAAATAAGTAATTTGTGGACGATAGCACGTAATCCGGACTCATTCGTCGGCGATATAAACGATTATTTTATACGGTAGAATTACCTGGATCAGGATAACGTTCTTCTTCCACTGTTCGATTCATCTTGAAAGACCCGCAGGGGTCCGTTGAATGGCCCTTGACGTTGTAAACCCTTCGACAATCATTGGCACATCTGAATCGTGGATTTTTCCATGATCCCGACTATACACATACATACACACTGCTTATCAAGTCCCGCTATAAATCTTCGTAAGAATCGTGAATTCCGAAGAATTCCACAATAAATTACATTTCGAAGCGCCACGAGTATCCAAGAAAATACCAGGTAAAACATTCCTCGAGCACATCCCCCTTAGGTATGTTGGCTACCATAATGGATGGTTACATGGTTGGCTCTTTGAATCGTTTCCGAGAAAGGTGCCGCCGCATCCACAGTGCAAGCTGCACGTGCACGGTCCGTTATTACCAACCCCCCACCGCCCCCCTAAAACCACCCCCGTTACCTCGCTCAATCCCCGGAGCTCGTTACGTCGCGAAAAATGAAGCCATTTTGCGGCCGTTTTCCAGCGACACCCCTTTTGCATTCCTCCTACGTATTTTCTGCATTGTCGCCCCCTCCCTCCCTCCCTGTATCACTTTCCTTCCTTTTTCATCTAAATTCTTCCATCCTTCGCCCATCTTTTTTTTTTCGCTCTTTGTAATGTTTTTTTTTTGTAGGACGATTTTATTTTTCCTTTTTTGCTCTTTCGTTAAGTCGGATCCACTTCGCGTATTACGTCAGTGCCTATCGCGGATCACCACCGGAAGTTCCACTTTGCGTTTCCCTGTCTGACTACTATCGGCACACACTACTCGAAACTTTGTCAAGGAACAGTAATCTCCGACGGGGATACCATTACGCGACATAGCCGTTTACATGTAGACGCAATTCGAAGTTGGGGCCCATGGCTAACCGGCCGAAGCTCGTAACTCCTAATGGACTCGCGTCAAACTCGAATCCCCGGTGCCGAGTTGCCCCACATTCTCACGGTTGTTACGAGTCATTTTCATCCTAGCTTGATACAGGTAGGTGGATTTGAATTTCGTGATTGAATTTCGAGACTATCGGAAACACGATAATTTATTGTAATGCCAAGTGTGTGTATATATGTATATCGTCGTCATCCAATGAATCAACGATGACGTCAGTCCTATTACCGTTCCTAAAATATACAACCCTTTGAAGGGTTCTGAAATTGGCGGGGTTGGGGGGGGGGGTTCCCACATTTGACATTTCTCGGATATCATTGACTTGGTCAAGCTTATTATTAATCCTCGTATAAATATTTGTGTCAAATCGATAACCGGAAGTTGATTTTCAAGAATTGCGAAATTGCGTAGGACAGAGTTTGAAAGTATACGGAATTAATGCGGTTTGATATTAAATTACGCAAGAATCTCATTTGAACTTTTTTACTCACCCAAAGGTTATTTATATGTAATTTATAGCGAAGCACGGAACGAATTTAATTACCAAGTGATTGAGAGTCTAATTAATTATATATATTTAACGAATGTCTCGGTCCGGCATTTTATTGACTTTCTCTGCTTCTTCCATTTATTCTGCCCTCCGCTCCCTTTTACATTAAATCCTTCAATTACGGAGAAAGGGAAAAACAAAAATATCGACGTTACCGCAATCTATCAGGACCGTCTGAACGTAGCCCGTTCAGCAGGGGAGCAATGTGATTTCGATTAGCCGGAAGTGTAATGACGCAAGGACTGATGAGCTTTTCGAAGCAAGGAAAAACCAATTAAGTATCTTTTGCTGTGATTTTACGAATTTCCTGCCGTTGGCAGCCTTTCGTATTCCGAGGGTAAGAAGTGCTAGTCGTACTTTCAAGGGACGATGCTGTGCTCGCCCAGTACGCGAATCTGTCCCGGACTCTTTATGGAGTGAATGGAGAATGGGGTTGAAGATCCAGGCGAAGATCTATAATTTTGAGAAAAGGATTTTTGGCTAATAACTCGGGCGATACGATCAAGGAAATTTACGAAATTAAAAAAAGAACCACCCCTAGGGGCTAAATTCGAGACGTATAAAAATACAAAGTCGAACTATTTTGACGTCATTCGCAACCTCCCCTTCATCTGCTTCATCCCTCTTACACTAATAAAAGGGCTGATTCATTTGTAAACAGACGCAATTTACCGAGTTGGTATACTTGGGGGTGGCAACCCTCTGTTGCCCATGAAATTTATGCGTCTCTAAAAAAGAAAGAAAATTAAAATTTGTACTTTGTAGAGGGGAGGACTCGCTCTCTTTCTAGTAGACAAGGGGTTGCTTCTTTTTTATGGCGTTGATTGATTTTCACATTACGATTTGCAATTTTTTCACAGATTTTCGAATCAGATTTTTTTTTTTGTATGTAAGGGGATATCTTTTTTTTCTCTTTGAAATTCATCAGTGCTCAAAATCCTGCGACGCACTCTTCAATGGTCTTATCTTCATAGCTCCGGCCAGCATGGTCCAATCAGGCGAGTAAACACTTGACTGTTTGCTACGGTCGCTTCATGTGAACCGTACCTACTCGGTGACTCTGTCATGCCTACCGGCAAGAAGATTATGGACCAGTTGTTTGTGGGGAGAGAGATTGCAAATAGACTTAACGTGTTTACAACGCTCGATACGTCTCTCCAGTGAGGATGATCTAAAAAGGGGCCAGATACGTCTGCGGAAAAACGTTTGGTAAGAGAGGCCCGAAGTGGTGAGATAAAATTTTCATTATAAAATTGAAATTTCAAAATTTAACGGAATATCCATAGACGACGTAAACATCAGGCAATCGACGTTTTTCGTGAGTATTTTACTTTATAAAAAAGAAAATCATTCCCTTCAATGGTGAAAATCCAAATTTTTATCTATCAACTCAAGTTATTTTTCTCGAATTCCCCCATCCCCCTTATTCCTCGAAATTTCAAGATAATATTTTCTCTGCAAAAATCTCAGACTAACAGGCACATATTTTTTTACCGACAAACATTTTTATTTTTATTTTCCACTGTACCATCCTTTCAACGAAACATCCGAGTTCCCAGCAGCCTCGGGCAGTGCACGGAGAAGAGATACAAAATTATACGAGATATCTAAGGAAAACAAGAAAACAGAAGCCGTCGGCTTTGGAAAAATTTTTGTTTAATTTTTTTTTTAACTATATCTCATCATCCCTTGCATGTCCAAGGTAAATAATATTTTCCAACCCTCCGCCACCCATCCTCGTAGCCCGTCGGCATCCTTTGTACCTCGTACGCATATGCACGTAACAGCGAGACGAGAGAAAAGCCAATAGAATTTCCGGGGCGTCGCGACGCTTCGCGTCATCTACGTTAACGTGGCCCGCGCCATGGCTCGAACCGCGGAATAATGCGAAACTACGGGACGTGATGTGTGTTCACACATAAATCATACACGAACCCAAGGGGTGCACGTTATTGTGATAGCAGGGTGGGCGGTCGGGGGGGGGAGGAGAGGGTGGATAACGTAAAAGGAGGAAGCTGCACGAGTAGCTGTTCGGCGTAACGTTGCGTTGCGTCGGAATCGGTAGAAAAGGGGGTGGAAAATACCATACTGGTTTGGTTCGCAAGGGGTAGATTTATGTCCGCGAACCAATGTGCTGCTACAAATCAGTTATCGTTCTATGTCATCCCCCGTAATTCGGCCTCTGTGCTCGCACGGGTGGCGGCTTACTGAGGGTGTTACAAAAATTGGATCTTATATCTATATATGGTATACGATACGGTGAGGGTTGCTAGCGAAAAACTAAGGGCGAGAATGATAGGTAAAACTCGATATATATAGCTGGTAAACGCGAGTGAAAAAGAGGGTGGAATTATTTCGTTGGACCGGGGGGCGGGATGTGTGATGCACGAGCTTTGGATGGGACGATACGTACCGTCTGAAAGAAATTTATCTTCAATAGCGATTGCTACCCTTGGAACTTCATCCCCTGCCCAGCCTTACCAAACCCCATAGTGATACACGATGATACTTTGGACGGATCGAGTATAGTAGTTCGAGAGAAATTGATGCGACGCCTTCTCTCCTATTTTACCCCCACTCTGAATTCCAGGGGTTGAAGGGGGTTGGCTTCGTGTACCTATATCCGTTGGATGTATACATAACTGGCGTGCAACGTGCATATACATAGGTACGTGTGGGGGGGGGGTAGACACGTGTACTTGCGAAACTTGGCAAGAACTTCCTGCCTTCTCGTCTATGTTTCTGTTTTTGTTCTGCGAAGATTTTGCATAGACGATTTGTCGAATATTTTCGAAAATCTGGTTTAACGGTAGCTGAGGTATGGGTGGAGCTCGTAGGGGTAGAAAAGAGAGGGATAAACATAGTAGCGGTCTCGATTATTTTTAACGGGGGTTGATATACGATTGCTGCGGTGGTTCTTGGGTACTGAACTTCTTTCGCTAGCCGTGTAGCACAACCTGTATCAAGAGGGGGGGGGG
>NW_014332921.1:22391-33148 GCF_000341935.2 Cephus cinctus | reverse complement strand
GGGGGGGGGAGAGTCTTTTTTTTCTTCATTCAAGTTTCCTTCCCTTAGACTGAATTCATCTGTAGATTTGCTCTCGCGCTTCCGACGTCACGAATCCCCTCCCCTACCCTCCTACCCCCTAACGATTTTTCTACTTTATTCTCGTCCTCCTCGCATGAGAAATGGTGGCCAATTTGGCAGCTTAACCTGGGAAATAAGGGATGCTTGGGGGGACGGGGGGGTTGCTGCCAGTGGATCGTATCCCCGCTGGGTTAGACGTAGCGGGACGCGCAAACGGGAATAAACAAATTTCCGAGAGAGAAATAAGAACGGGAGGATATTCTGGAGATGGGAGATAATGAAATGGAAACGAGAAAGAGAGAGAGAGAGAGAGAGATAGCGTGTGGGAGTCTTGGGGCAGGGCGAGAAGGAAGATAGCGGAAGAGAATAAGTGGAAGAAGCAATTGGCTATCCAGTAAGCTTTCGTGTAACTAGAATGAATACCTGTGTAATTTTAGACGGGTTGGGTTAGGTTGGCACAGCCCTTATCGAAAAGTAACTGTTATCGCGAAAACTTAGAATTTTCATTACGATCAAAGGACCAACCCTTATTTTCGTCCCTCTCCCTACCCTCTCTTTTTACGTAATGAGGTGTAAAGGAAAATTCGATTGGTATATGTATTTTTTATAAGAAATTTTCACAACCCCTATAACTCTTTGGAACACGTGTCCGAAATATCCCCCCCCTCCTCCCCCTCCCCCCAGTGATCTTACTCTTCGCGGGATGTAAGGAATAGCCGAATATCTTATTTAACAGCGGTCACTGTCATCCCGTGAAAGTAAAAATGTCAACGTCCTTGAGCTTTGGGGTATGGTAGCATTTTGGAAAAGCTTTCGTTTGGCTCCGGGCAAAAACACTGTAGCCCTGTCGGGCAACAATGGCGTCCCGGGATAATATAAGCTCAAGATGCTCAGATATCTCGGAGGCGATGTAATGTAATGTCGTGTTATCTCTGATTCTCTTTGTGTTTACCCAAGTGTATAGGGTAGTGGGGTTGGTGGGGAGGTTCGCCCGTCTGTCGGTAGATCTGACGGAGATGCCAACGAAAGGGCGGGAGAGGGTCGGTGGTTATCGTTGGGGCAGATGAGAGAAGGGATGCTGTGCGGAAGATAGGAAGGACAACTGGGTATAAGGGTGGTTATAGGCGAATGGTTAGAGGCACTGGGTTGCTGAATGCGAGTACCTGGAACACAAGGGATGGATGACTGGGGGAGTGTGGGCTGCGAGGGCCACCCGGTATACAAGGGTATAGTCAGGCAGAGTTAACCCTAACGTGGCTCAGATATAAGCCGAATCTATGGTCAGAATTGGATTCGGCCATTGTTCCATTGGACGTCCCTTTACGTGACGTAAACAATCGCTTCCTTTATGGGATTATATCTGAAAGGTTTAATTTTTTAATCACTTTTTTCTTCTTATCTGGACTTTATCGTGATTTTGCCTTTTTTTTTTTTTTTGATCGTTATCGTATCGTTGCGAACAAATTGGGACTCGCCGCTAGATCATTTTCTGTACGAATAAGCTGCGAAATGTGGTGCCAATTATACTTTGTACTTGCCCCTCCCCCCCCCCACCACCATTGCCATTTTTTATGTATGAAAAATTTGTATTACAATATCGATACTCGAAATGGCTCTGGTAGTTACTTGTATTTATATGTGTAGGTATCAACCAGAGCTTTATTGCTATCGATTAACGGCTGCATTTCGTGAAAGCTGTTGAAGCTTTACATTTGAAAATCTATCGGTAGCTTAGCAATACACTTGTTATACAATTTTTATGCTATGTTTCATGAATAAATCGCACATGAAAATGTCAAATATAATGGACCAAGTAAATTTGATATTTAAATAAGTCATAAATCTTATTTATCTTGATGAATGGGAAGCTTTTATTTGTTTTGCGAAAAAGAAAGAAAGATTCTTAGTTACGTACCACTGTGAAGATTTATCGGAAAGTTTCTCTATCGCGTCTCGACGCTTCGTCGACTTCATCAAGCCTAGGCGTCGGGACGACAGGCGCCGTCGACGTCATCGGGCCAACCAGGCGACGCCTCTGAGCCGCCGACTATATATAGCATTAAGCTCCAAGTGTTAATCCACATCAGTATTCTCTGCTTCAAGGCCGTAGCTAGTCTATCCCGGCTTGAGCTTTTACGCCATTTCTTATCCCTCGCCGGATATTAATCCTATCAGTTTACGATTAAAGGCCGAAAAATTGTCTGTATATACTTAAAATTTTAATCGGATCTACGGTTCTTCGTCGCGTGCTCTGTGCTTTTTTAGAATTTGTTTTCGGATTATCCAGGACCATAAATAACAATCGGAAGAAAAAGAAAATGCTGTCGGAGCTTGCAGCGAAATTCGTTAATGCCAGAAAAGCGAAATTCACCCTTGCGTAAGATCCCATAAGGGATGCTACCTGGGGGGTAGTACTAATCCGTCGATACATCAGGGTTACCGTTACTCACGGATCACTGTGTTGGTATCACAGACGCTTGGATACGGAGAGACACGCAAAAAGCTTTCGCGAATGGCGACGTAAGCTGCTTACCGCCGAAACAGATATCGTAGCGACAGTAGCGTGAAAATTGTCTTCTTCAGTCAAAGGGAAAGACAGTCGGTCTCCTAACGGTGCTGGATATTTCATAACTTTATACTTATTTTGCCAGAAGTAAGAAAAGCTCAAAACTCCTGATGTATCGCACGGTTTAATTTATACAATTGTACAGAGAAATTTCGCAAAGTTGTCAAATTCTTTGAAGCTCGGTCGGGTAAACTCAATCACGTTAGTAACGATGGTAGTACGTATAAGTGAGCTTTATGAGAGCTTATATCGGTAGTGCTTTTATCAAGGCGACTCTGAACCGCCATACTATGTATGTATACATATATATATATATATATATATATATATAAGCACTATATACGTAAGCTTTGTAATACAATTGTTTGGCTGCACAGCAAAGCTACAGATAATTGTTATTCCAGCTGGCTATAATGTGCAGCTTGGCTTCGTGCCTCGACGCAAAGCTCTACCGTGCTTTCCCTGGCACTTAAAAGCTCTCCCTTCAGATCTTCATCCATATTGACACTGCTCTCGGTTACCTTACCAACGTCCTACCCCGGAACTTCTGAAACACCGAACCTCCTGAGCTCGAGCTTCTTAAAGACTGGCGAACATAGAGCTTTTAGACTTTTTCTTAACGTAAAAAAAAGCTTCTCAAGCCCTCTGACCGTATAGGGTGTAAAGTACTTTACCTGTTTGTAGAAGCATTAATGGCATCCTATCGGCGCCATTGCCGTCCTCGAGTACTCGCGAACGTGTGTAAAAAAAAAGTTGAGCTTAATAGAAAAAAAGCTTCGGCGAGAAGAGCCGTAAAAAACAGAAATTAATTCAAACGTCCACGTTAAAAGTCACTCTGCGAGCACAAATCGTGAGCTTTATTTTGTTCAGGGCCGTAACGAGGCCAACTTTTTTTTCAATCGGCTCTCGACCACCCCCCCCCCTTCAACCCCTCACTCCCCTCTAAGCTTGTCATAGAATACACACACACGTATGTAGAAAAGCAGCGGCATATCGAAAGTTAAAGGGAACGAAAAGCTTGAATCTACTTTTGGTTTGTCAAGTAAGAAGTAATGATGACTTTCTGTATATACCGATGAATTAGAGTGGGACAGATTGATATTGGTTTTCGAATGTTTCTTTCGTTTGACTCGTATCTCTCCCCTAATTCCGATGCTACCAATCCCCGTTCTATCTTTTTTCTTGAACTCGACGGGAGCAGCCCCTCTTTACTTTTCGTTTGTGTAGTAAGCCACTAGAAATGGCTCCCGTAGAGACGTGAATCGGTTTTGGTATTCGAGTGATCGAGTGTTATCGGCATTTCCCGATACATTGAGCGTAACAAGCTGAGTTCAATAGGGGTTGGTGACATCAGTCCTTACTACCCTTAGTGTGCACCAGTCAATTTGGATACTATGGTTGACAGCTTTCGATGACGTTGACGTACATATACAACAGTGTATACCGATTTTGTATGGTGTCACTATAGATATGTATTATGCATCGTAATTAATTATTTAAATGAATAAACTTTATAAATCGTAAAAAGTTCTGTAAGTTGTTATTTAAGTTTGTTATTTTAATAAATTCAAAATACACGGTCGAGTGATATCCATGCCGATAAATTTCTTAAATTTAGCACTTTAAATTATTTTACGAATAATCGACGGTCAATTCATGTTGGATTTTCATTGTTTGACTACTCTTCTGAAATTAGAAATTTTCTGCTCTCGTGGAGAAACACTTGTAATGGAAATAATTAATTATCGATATATTAGTAACCGGTAATATTTGTTGGATTGAGTAATAAGCAAGTTTCAAGCAAGTTTCGACGGAGGTAAATAAATTTTATTTCAAAAATAAAATTTATTTACGATTCAACCCAATAATTCGAGTAATACAGAGCTCCAGTGTGTAGCGATATGAAAACTGCCGATCTGGAATAAAATTAGTCACGTGTGTATCTCGATGAAATTTATGAATATTAATTAGGTCGGCTCTTGCGCTAATAACAATATTATGTTATTATCATCCTTATCGTCATGCAGAAAGATACTATTTTCTGTTAATATTTTCGACCCCCTGAACCGTAACCTAATATCGAAATATAATTTTCCAAATTTCGTAAACGTCATTTCCAGTCGTTACCAGCGAGGTTCACGATATTACAGTAGTTTATAGTACAAAAAAGTGCCCTCAGAAAAAAATTCCGCAATTACATAATTTCACGTAGTTCACGATTTATGGCATAGCGACCCTCCTGAATTTCGATTCGCGTCACCCGATGGCTAAGGTTTTTATTGGAGCAGGCGGCAATAGGTGGTTCCCGTGAAATAATGAAAAATGGCTATTTTTCGATCAGGAGTTTGCCGCACTATATTTCGCACCAGGGGCGGCTCTGTAAGACGTCGAAGGGATCTAACGGGGGTGCGAAAAAGAGGACGAAAGGGATGAAGCTCTAGCTGCACCATTTCTTAAATTATGACGACGGAATGAAGGATATAAGGCTAAGCTACTGGCAAGGGGTTCGAGGTGATACATATTGCTGCTCGAGTGAGGTTAGGTTAGTTTAAGGGTGAGATACCCTCGGACATAAAGATCCGTAATATAATATAGGGTGTTCATGAATTCCGGATCCGCTCCAGCGCTATTTGGTTTTATATTCAGAATTTTCTGCGCGTTACGAATGAGATGCACTGAACTTGAAATTTATAAAAAAATGGGAAAAAAAATATACAGGGCGTACTTTTGCGTGTGTGTATTTATTAGCGAAAATATATACTCGAGGAATTCGACCATGTCCAAGGGATGATATGCAAGCTCCACGTGGTCTTGGGGGTTGGAGTTTCTCTATGTACATAAATTTTATTTCTCTATTCTTGACACGCTATCTCGAGTCCAGAACGGATTCCTTTTGCTTCCATTCGGGGCATCAATTAATTAGAAGGGTGATAAATAGCTCGCTGATTTCGTTACGCAATTCTCGTGCACACGAGAGGATGATGGTGGGTGAGTTATCGTCGAGGATAACAAGGAAGGCTGGTCAAGTATCCAAGAGGTCCTCCAGCGGCCCCGTCTTCAGTAGCTTGGGTAAATTCACTTGAGGATAGTCTGGCGATAGTACGATAGTAATGTATACAGGGTGTCGCTAAAATTATCTAACCAACTGGTAACAGTGGTACTTCGGGCAACGCAACTGATAAAACTATCTTACTTGAAAGTAATTAATTTTTCAAAAAATTATTAATCATCGGTCGTTATCATCCTTATCACGACCGTGAGGGGCGATAAAATATTTTTGTTAATTGTCAAAGGATGTCATGCCAGGGAATGGGTAATTTTAGAAAAAAAAAATTACTTCACAATTTTTACTTTGATTTCTTTAAAATGACTCTGACGTTAGTAAATGCGTTAAAGAATTTTTTTTTCAAATTTGCACAATTTTATGGATGTAAAATTTGTTACGTTGTCACGCCGGCGACTTCCGGTGTCCCAGTTTGAATCTGACATACGGTACAGTGTGTGTAGGTATAAACGACTCTGACATAACTGGAATAGTCGGAGAGAAACTGAGGTGGCTGCAATTCGCATGGTGTCTGTTCCATATACATAGGGGTTGCTTTTTTAATTAGAAACCAGAGGGAAGGTTCAGGCGTGACGACTGTAGGCAGTGGATATAAAGTTGAGACTGCGAATACGTTGAATTCGCCGCAGTGTATTCCGGCCTTAAGAGGGTTGGAAAAATAAGCTTGTAGAAGGTTCGTAGCTGCGGGGGGATGAAGTACCGCGTGGGATTGCCGGTAGAGAACCACCCTCTTTATATTCCTCTTTTCTTTCCCGTGTTGGTTATGAACTCTCCATTTTTTTTCTTTTTTTTGCCCCTTTCTCGATCCGTGCACGACACGTGTGGTTTTCGAAATAACTCGAACGCACGTCAATTACGGAACGTATCGAAGGGGCTGGTTTGACGTTTAAATAAATTTCGTGTTAATTTTTTTCTACCCTTATGGCTTTTCCTTCATCTCTCTCCCTTCTCCAGGTATTGTCGAACGTAACCGTGCGAGAGTTTCAGTCCTTATGCTAATTTGTGATTTAGCGTTAGGGGTAGTTGTGGCTTCGACATGCTTTAGTACTACCCTTAATTATCCGTAGTCCCCCGTATATAAACCTACTCTTCCTCGGCTGAAATATCGCTAAATATCTCGTTCGATCTCCTCGTCAAGGGGTTAATGTATTAAAGGATGTTATCACACCTGGGACTGATAAGATAATAGTGTTACTTCGTCTAAATAACTACCGGTTGGCAATAATCTTCTTCGAAGGACTCTCGGAGAAAAATATAAAATTCTCATCGATCAAAAATTCCAAGACAACCGATAACAACCCGTTATCATCGTCGAATCCACTTTTATCCCTTTTATCCAAAATTATTTTTTTCACATGACAACCAATCTCACCCTACGCCACAAATAATTATTTCCATTCCCAAAATTTTCAAAAACACCCCAACAGACCCGCAAGACAACTAAATACCAATTAACCTAATAAATTTAATTATATCGAACTAATCGATTTATTATCAATACCGATGTTCAATATCAACCCCAGCCTATAACACATCAATTAAAATAATTTTAATGCAAAAATAACTCATCGACAAGTCAACATCGATAACTGTCAATAAGTCGTCCGTAGAGCTGTCGATATCAATAAATATCGTAAATCGATTTATCGATGAAACGAAAAATCTGCTAGCCATCTCGTAATTACAAGGAGGCACTGAAAGAAATTCCGCCGGGACGCACAATCGTTTATAGAATGAAACTCAGCACGGGCCCTCCATCCTCGCCATTGGCCAATTCTCTGGGGTTGGCAGAACTGAAAGGCACGTGAGGACGGACCCGATCGGAAGTTAAATTCTATCAAGAGTTTGTGTGCGGTCAGCCACGGGCAGACTCTGCGGTGGGTCGATCTCCGTGACGAGCGAGAAAATTGGTTCGTCCGAACCGTGAAAAGGGATAGAGTCCATTCGTCCACGCGTGTGTGGACCTACGTGGATGAAATATAAAGCAAAGATGCGTCCTGGACCAAAGAGAAAGGGGATTAGGACGAGAGAAGTTTGCCGGTCCTGTGAATCCTAACAATGAAAATAGGATTCGCCAAGTAGGGGCTCACTGAGTGAAATTTAAATAAAATTAAAAAAAAACAATCTTCGTATCTACAGCGTAAATGCTAAGAATTTCGTGATATGAATTTTGCTGAAAATTGAAAGAAAAAAAATGATGAAATGATTCCATCCATTTGTTAATGAAAGTTTGAAATTAGTGGAAATGCGATATCCGGTAGTCTGTGACGTAATTGGAGTCGACGAGTTCCTCTCGTCTCGTACTGGCGGGGATAGACAAATTGGAATAGCTGCTCGGGTTCGGTGTCGAAATCCACACATTGTTACGTAACTATACGGAAGGTGTAGATAGATATCTATATGGTTGAGTATATACGTGATATGCCGTATGATGTACATATGTATATACGTGAACTAATGAGATCTGGTAATATCGTGTAACATGTACGAATAGCGCATTTTGAAACGTAAGTCGAAAATGGAAGGAGGGCGAGGATTGGGGGATGAAACGAATCCAATTCCCTTGGCCAATAAAATAATGAATTCGGTTAGAGAAGTGAAATATGGTCTCGTAGTAGGCAACTTTAACTTACCCTTCGCGAATCAGAGTGCGCGGATAAATGAACCCTGGCTCCATTGGATTTCCAAGGACGTTCGCCGGATATCCTGTTCTCCATCAGTCAAGTTTTCTTGGCCGACATATTTTTTTTTTCCCTTTCTCGGTCGTTAATAAACGTCCCCGTTTGCATATAAGACACGTATGTATGCATATATCGTATTGGATGATCGGAGTAAAAGAATAATACAAGTCACGTGCTACTAAGGGATGATTTGAGAGGGATAGAGTTAAATTTGAAAGGGGTTGAAAACTAGGGTGGAAATTGACAGGGAAAGTATTTAGCCATATTAAGAAAAAAAAAGATTAAAAAAAAAACGAAATTAAAAAATGCTCGGTGTCGATTTTGGGGGTTGTCCCTGTCATTTGTAATTACGTCATGGGGTGTTTTCACGTGGACGTCCAATGAGAAATGTTCGGGGGAATCGCGACGGAATTAGGGGTGCGCGGGAGAATGAGAGTTATTCGAAAGAAACGAAGGGGCGAGAATGCGCAGGGGTGGAAATTCGTGAGCCACCCTTATCTCCTGTAAGAATACCAGGCTAACGACGCTGCGGGGTAACCGCATTAGGAGATAGAAGATTCCGAAATTTATGACTGATTTAATTTTAAGAATGCGAATCTTCGACCTCGACCCTGCCGAACCTGTTGTCGCCCATTGAGAATTAAGCGATAAGTTATGTAATGACGATAGCGCGTATTAGAGCCACCCTTAGCAACCTCCGTGACGTTTTAATGACGTTTTACCCCCAAAACATCCCTTATACAATTTCACAATTTATATGCTGTAAATTTATTACCTTTCACGTTATATATGTATATAACACATTATTATTATACAAAATATGTGTAATCTTGACATACGCGAATCTATGTTCGCTAATGAAATCTGTTCTTACGTGTAGAATCTTCGATGTAGATCACCACGTGATTCATAAACTTTATGTTTACCTATTTATGGCGTTTTCCACGTACGTTTCCGCGAACGCAATACTCATCTCTCTGGATACGTCCCGAATATTCGTTCCATATGTTCACCACGTGTGGCCATATTGCACGTACGTTTTAACAGTGCAGATTGGGAGTGCGTGCAGATGAAAACGAGCGGCTCGTACGGTGTCACGTGCTGGAAGCTCCAGGTGCATTTTGCACCCTTAAAATTAATAGAATCCAACCGCCGCGCGGAATTCGCATCGAAACCGTGCTAGAGTTGCAATTGCTATTTTGAGTACAGTTGAACTTTGTTTAATCCCACCTCGATATACCATACGCACGTTGCACAGTATTTGCACAGGTATGACGTAACGATTCAAAACCAAAAAAATTTCTCGATTTTCTGTTGAATATTTTGTTTTTATTAACCCCGCCTAATACGGTAACTTCTTTTTTTCAGATCGAACCAGCTGCCATTGCATAGCGATGTGAAGGGGAATTCATGTTGAACACCAATTGCGCGAGGCAGATTCGACGAAATCACGAACACGTGGCGAGACGTAAAGCGGGGTGAGTTGAATTATATTTTGTAATAATATTTATGTGTACCAAGAAATCAGTAAAAAAAAGGGTGGTTTCACGTAAATCTTATGCCATTCGATTTGAGAATGAGAGAGCAGCCCTTGGACTTCAATTAGGCTTTACCTGATTACGGTATTCCTGTAAGGGTGGGTCGTTTACGGCGAGTAAAACCCTTCTGATAGAGAAACATATATTTGAGGTTTCCACCGGGGCACCCTCCAAATGAACAAGCTAATTTATACGCCCCTGTAAAGGCCATGTGCGGTCACACCCTTGCTACGCGTTGTGGCCATTTCGTCCTCTGTGTATACATATGCGGGGGTAGTTTAGGGTAGTTTTTCCTACTGTGAGTGATGCTTCCGTTTAAATGACCTGAAAGGATTTATTGCGTAAAGGAACCATTATATAGGTATATATATATATGTTAAGCTAAAAGTTTTATTCAAGTCAATTTTTTTTGTACACACGGTATCTCCCTTCAGGCACATTATTGTCTGACTACACCAACGTGCCTGTTTACCGGTAGGAATTGCAGCTGGGAAAGACATGAAAAAAAAAAATAATAATATAAGAGCTCGTAATGGAAACGCAGACTTCACTGTCTCGCGCTTTACCGACGTTTTACGGTATATTTGAAAGTGGATCGCTTACTTTTGAAATATATAGGGAAACGCGCACTTAATATAGATATAATTTCCTTTAAGAGGAATTTAACGACAACCCGTTATAGCGAACGAGGAGGTAAACTTGAATATTAACTCGGATCGTTAAGAACACTCAGATGCGTTTTAAATATGGTTTTTTGTAGCGCTACAATAGAAATTCTCAGTTTACACGAGAATAGGTGGCGATTTCTCTATCGTCACGTGACGTATTTCAATTTGTGAGGGGGGGGG
>NW_014332921.1:17328-22133 GCF_000341935.2 Cephus cinctus | reverse complement strand
AATTTGGGGGGGGGGGGGGGGCGAAGGGGTTGCGGTATTTTTATAAGTAAATTCCGTGACTTTTGTCCCGTCATGAAATTCCACTGCTTACATTCCAGCACACTTATGGGATCTCGAAATGACTTTTTCTCTTCCTTATGGAATTGGTTGACGTTATATATTAGAAAAAAAAATACATATATGTATATATAAATATAAGGTATATATGCATATATAATGAGCGAGGCTTCAACCCACGATTCGTATATTCCAAAATGTCAAAATCAGTCGCGTTAAATGGGACACCCGGTACCTTGTCTATATGCAAAGTGGATAGAAATTTTACTGGAATCTCGATCGAGCACATATCAATCCTTACGTCACGACTGTCGCGCATTAGTGCAACCTTAACGACCTTGCTCGTTAGCCCAGGAACTGTAGACGCTGGAAATTCCTGAGGTTTGGCAAAGGTTTGGAACGCGAGAGTTTATCCCTGTAGAGGGATAGAAAATAAGAAGAGAGGAAGGAGGAAAAAGAGGGAAAAAAAAGTAAGGTAGGTTCGAAAAAAAAAAAAAAAAAAAAAAAAAAAAAAAAAAAAAAAAAAAAAAAAAAAAAAAAAAATTTCCTTTAGGAATGTGAAAAATTCTTAACTCAAAATTCTCCACCCCAACCTTCATCCCTTTTCGAATGCTCGATTAACTAGAACGGTAATTATTCTTAATCAAGTGTCTTTTGTCTTAATTATTATTTTTTTTTCTTATCGCTCATCTCTCTCAGGCAGTATCTTTCGTCCGGGCAGATACTCGAAAACAATTTCAATTACCGTAAAGCATCCATGAATCCCTTTAATCTTGATTCCCGTCCGAATTCCTCTCGATATTACGTGTCTGGTATTCCCAAGCCTTTGATCTTGCGATTCCGTACTAATCCTTGATTGCGGTCTTTTTCCGCATCAATGGGAAAGTGTCAGCTACTGCCAGGCGTCACGACGCTCCTCTCTTGTATTCGGAGCACACAGCGACGTCTGTGTCCGCAACGGGGTCTGACCATAATTCCGCACCGGCGAAAGGGTCGAATGGGACTCGTAAATATTACAGGCTGGAATTGGTAAATGAAGGTGGGCTAGGGCCGTGCGGAGTGAAAGAAAAGAAAAATTTAAGTGAAAGATCGATCCGTTCGACACAAAGAATCGTACGAGAGCTCCGAGCAAAGTATTCCGACCGAGTGGAGACGATCAAGAAAGAGACTCCGAGACAAAGCGACTTCTGTCGCAGTCGAGATTCTTTTCTTGCGAAAGACATGCTCTCCGACCACAAAAGGTCGGATCGCTAACAATTTCAAGCTTTCGAGCTTATCGAATCTTCTCACGAGAATTCCCCCGTATCTACGGGGAAAAACGTTGCCGGATTCGCGGAAACACTTGTCCATGATCGGTGTGGACCAGTCTGAAGTTTGAAGACCCCTTTCAATAATCTCATCTTCCTTCCGGTGTTACGGTGAGATGCTGCGATAAGGGTGGATAAATGTCGGCCATTTTTCCTTTTTTTTTTTTTTTTCTTGATAGACACATTTTTTTATACCACTTTTTTTATTCTTATATTTCAACGTAACGTCAACTTCCGGTGGACTAAAAACGTGGTACCCAAAAACGAAAGACCGGGTAGCGTATGTATATATATATATATCGTAGGGAACGTGTACATTATTGCGAACATTCTCTGCACGCCTGTGGTCGTGAAAATTTAATTAAAACGCCACCTTCGTATATACAAGCATCGGGTATTTTCGCAAGGAACTCGAAGACGTAGCGTTGCGCGTTAGTGTCTTAAATGTTCGTTGATGTCGAGGGTGATAATAAATAGCGAAGTCGAAGAAGATTAAAAGGTAGGAAGAAACTGGCTTTAGTAAACTGCCATGGCTTAGTGCTTGAGAGACGGGTGGTTGAGATTTTACATTTTACTTGGTAAAAATTTCTTATACGACTTATGGATATGGATAACGTAGGACGTGGAGAGAAGGGAAGTAATTTTTTGAAAAAAAAAACATTTTTTTTGAGTAACCGTCTAAAGGTGTGAAATGTGTAATGACGCGACAGAATATTATTGATTCAGTGCACAGATCCGATATGGAAGGTAGAAATAAATAGGAAGTGAAAATGATAAGAGAGTGGAGAGGTTAGAAGGGCAATCCTCTTCTTCTTCTTCTTTTTTTCTTCCTCTTCTTGAAGTAAAAGTTTCAGGAACAGCCTATAGCCGCCGTTGCCCTGTCTTACCAAATTCCCGGAGGGATCGACAGGGCCTATAAATATGTATGGTGCACCAGCCATTTTCCAGGAAAGAGCCATTGAATGCCAAACGACTAAGTGAGTGGGTAGAAGAGAGAGAGAGAGAGAGAGAGAGAGAGAGAGAGAGAGAGAGAGAGAGAGAGAGAAGAGGTAAAATGCTAAGTAAGGACGCCATAATTATCCGCCTGTGGCGCCTCCTACCGTCGAACTGCATAACTAAAAGTACGTAAAACCATCGAGCATCTTTTTTTCAATTATCCTATTGACAACTGAACTGCCCTTCTTTATCTCTATTATTTTCTTACTTCTCTTGTCGCCTCCCTTTCTCTCTTATCCGATACCTTTCACAAGTTGCGTTAACTTTCCACAAAGTCCAAGTGCCTCTTAAGAAAACATCTTCGGACCCAGGCTCGATCTGGACCAATTCGAAGTGAACGTTACAGCTATATAAGATAGCAGGCAGGGAAGTGTCGCCAACGTGAAGGAACTTTACTCGAGGAAGAAACTTCCTATGGGAACAGGATATCAAGTAGGTCGATACCCAGAGTCCAGGATATTCCTAGCGAGATATTCCAGTCCCAGTGGTTTTATACGTCTGAAAAACATATAATGGGCTGACAATCGAAAACGATATAAAAATTTGATATACGGAAGTTTTTACTTTCTTCTTTAAACTTCAATTTCATCTTCTTTCAGCGTTGAGCCTGCTCTGCGTGCGGACATTTTCTGGAAGCTCCGCGATGCTGGAGGCGCCACCAGGAAGTCGTGAGGACCTGGTGGAAGCGGCCAGAACTCCATGCACGCCAACAGGTAGGTAAACAATTAATTTCATACACATTGTCTGGCTTCCTTATTCCCGTTAAGCCGCGTCAGAGTTCATCGTTACGTAATTACGTAAAGACAGAAAAATTAACAGTCCCGACTACCGCCGTTTACTACCCCCGTGGCTCAACCCTTAACGTCGAACAGCCTCGTCGACGTCCCCAGGGTTAATTGTCTCTTTTCCTACGGTCAGCTTTAATAATTCATATCGACCGCAAAACATGGCCGCTTACACGATACAACCCTCGAAAACAATTTAACCTTCTCAAACATCGTTCCGGCTACCTGCCCCTCGACAAACTACAAACTCTGTTTGCCGCGCGTAAATAATTAGCGGTTAATTAACATGCATCGATCTGCTCCTCGTTTTAGCCAATTACGCGAACGATCACGAAGAAACGTTGAGGCGATAATTTGTGAACATATTTTTTTTTTTCCTTCATTCCCACAGGACCCCATAACCCTTCTCTACGATCATGCAATTAAGACCGTCGCCTTTCCGCCCTTGCAGCCTCATCGCGTTAGGCACTTTAAGGAACCATCCCTTATCGCACCGCCACTGCAAAGCCGAGTGCGAAAATTTTCCAGCAGATAAGAAAATTTACTACCCTCGTCAATGAACGACCTGTACGAATTTCAAGGGAAAATATTTTTGAAAAAAAAAAAAAATATTTTCGACAACCCCCCTACCAATAATGCACCAATGACCTTCGCCCACTGTACAGCAGGACCGATATTACCCAGATCTTTCATTGCCGTAGAAATATTCATACCCACGCGACATGGGTGGGTGGTGGGTGGGGAGAGTGGAAGAGAATTGGCACGCGCATCAATCACACCTGATTGTGCTCGCGTCATCAAATTCACTCGAGTTCGCGTTCGCGAACAACAACAAAGCTTATCCACCCTTCGCTCGCGCCATTGGAAATCCACCCTTTGCCACCCTCCATTATGTACCACATACCAGTCGGTATATCACAGTCAAGTAAGGCCATCAAAGTTTCCCCCGAAAAGGACAAGGGCAATGGCTTCATATAGTTACGTCACGCGAAGGAGGGCGGGGGGGGTTGGGGAGGATGGGAGGTAATGACTGATTTTTACGTAAACCAACAGTCACGCTATGAACTAATGAACCCTTCGATAAGGAGCTAATACGTACGTTTTCACGATATACAACCTATCACTGTATATACGAGATTTTTATTTCACTGATCGATCATCCCTTATTTCATGGCTCGTTTGACCAGAGTCTTCCTAGATATTGGGATACGTTTAGGGGGTTGCTGTCTTACGTGGCTTGGCTATGGAACCTGATTGGATTTTCATGGGATTAAGATTTTTTTTTTTTTTCTTTTTTTTTCAGGGTACCAGAAAATTCACCTATAGTCAATCGGCCGTTCTAATCGACGTCGTTCGCGATCGTTAGTCAAAGAGGGTCTTTGAATTTTCGCATTATTTTCGAGGGGCGGCACGTTACGAATTATCGCTGTACGATCTTGTCAGTGTTTTGGGGACGTTAAGATCAGATTGCACCGGGTAATGGGAACGTATAGGGATAACCTTTACGAGATGAGGTCATCGGCTAGAGCAATCACTAGGCTCGTGAAGCAACCCCTAGGAAATAGTTTCCAAGGAGTTATGAACCTCGCAGCTTATCCGGCAGAGGGCAATCTTCGCGTTCCTGATACATGTTGGGAATTCGAGGATAACCTGGGTGGGG
>NW_014332921.1:8402-17129 GCF_000341935.2 Cephus cinctus | reverse complement strand
GGGTTAGAAAAAGGAAAGAAAGAAAAAAAAGAGGAAGACGAGTCACTCGGGATGAGATTTTATTACTGTCGTTATCTCCTGCCTTCCTGTAATTGGACGATAAACGAGGAGCTTCGACGATGGCGCGATTTTCAAAAGTGACCGACGTATCTACGTCAACGTGCATGATATCTTTTGGATAGCTTGAGTGACTGTGAATTTTGAAAAAATGTGTAATTTTTTTTTTTGATAACGTTGCGTAACACTTGGCTGCCGTTTGGTTTAATTACAGGGCGCAGTTAGTATCGATTAACTTCGTTATGGACGATCGATATATTTATAGGGGATGGTAATTTAATAAATATGTAAATTTCATTACACGAGCTTTCCATGCGTATTAATTGAATCGAAAATGTATACCGTGGCGATTTGTTGACGATGGTGATATTTTGGTGGAGAAATTTGAAAATTTGCACTTTGAGAAGGAGAAACTTTTTTTCGATAAAGATATCCCGATGAATTGTCTTGTTATCTGTCCTCGTGCATTCTGAGAGTTGGCCACGCTTAAGTCTTACGTCTCCCTACGGTAATGGCTGCGCTTTGCCGCCTCGTTAATGGGGCAACAAATTTTCCCAAGAACATCCCTGTCCCTCCCCCATGATGCCACCCAGTGTCGAACGGAAGCCTTATAAATTTTAAAGAGTTTAATTCTGTGTAATTACCAAAGTTTCCTGCTGTTCTGGTAGCAAGAAAGAAGACCGAGTACCTCAAGTTTTTAACGCAGCTGCCTGCCGACTCCTCCCTCTACCCTCTATACCTTTTTCCCTATCTTTTCACCTATTTTTCCTTACATTCTCACCGCCGGTCTCTCGCCGTTATTGCGCTACGGAGTTCAATCAAAAGAGCCTGCGACTCTCGCGAATGCGAGCCAACGACGGTGGAAAGAAGATTGATTGACGTTTCCCTGTCGGTAAGGTAGAAAAGCGATCGAGTCGAACCGAATTAAAGATGTTCCGATACACGAGCTGGAAATGGAAATTCTGTGAACGCCCTGTCGTGAAACAAGCCTCTTGAAATCTGCCTTATCCCTAAGGATTTTTGGTAGGCTGCGAGAAAAGGGATTTTAAGAGGAGCGACAATCTATCCTATCTGGATGCTGTGAGCTTTAAGATGAATTTCGTTGGATAAACGAACCGTGAGAAATTTTATCAACCGTCGCGATATAAATTACAGGTCCGTTATCTGAATAGATGTTTGATACGGAAAAAAAGGGACAAGACTAACAAGTCACTTTTAACACATGAAATTATGTAATATGTGAATAGGAGTGATGACGTCAGAGTGAAAATTTTTTTGGATCGTTCTTTTTAAATTTGTCAATTTTTTTCGAAATTTGTATCAACGCAATTATTACTTTCAAGAAATTCGATTCGGTATCGTTAAGTCGTGTTGTGATTAAAAAAAAATCATCCTTCCATTATATCCCACGATAATTTATAATTTAACAAGTCACTTTCGAAAACAAAATTTTCTTCAATTCCAAATCGAGTTAACCCGGATTTCCTGTCGAGGTAAAAACACGACGGCTACACCAATACAATTTCGTCGCTTAATTGAATTTAAAGTAGAATAACGATTTTTACAAATTTTCCACCTCTGACGTCATCGCTTCCTACAAGCCACCTTTATAAGGTTAAAACAGAGACCGACAAGCAAGCCAAAAAAATATTAACTTTTCCTTATCTCTAAATTTCATAAGCTCTCTCGACCCGTCGCGCTTGACCACCCCTAGTAAGTTACGTGATTTCACCCCCTAAGGACGTTTGTCAGCGACAGCTTGCTTCAACGGGAGTCAGACTGTTTGGAGTATTGTGGGCAGAGCATGCATTAAACAAGGAGGTGAAAATCTAGTCGGCCGTTTTCCACCCCTTACAGTGCAGTGTGACATCCCTTATGAATAATCATAACAACAAAGTCAAATTAACACTACAACGCCATATCGTGAAATATTATTACTGAAATATAATATCTTTGATCACGAGTGTACTGACGTCACCTTCGTGAAAGTAAACGATGGTTCATCCCTCGTGCTCTCATTAAATATAAATAGACAGCCAAGTAAGCGAGGTGCAAGATATCAAAAGCTCTCAAGTAGGAATCAAACCAACGAAGTGAAGCAGGTCGAAAAAGGAAGGACGTCAAAGAGCATGGAAAAAGCTGAGAGAAAAGCTCGACAGGTCAGCCAGCCAGCCAGCCAGCCAGCCAGTAAGCCCAGCCACCTTGGACCTCGGAAGTAAAGGCCGAAAGCCAATCAATAACGAAGGATGAACGATCCATTGGCCATTGGCACGGTTCCTGGGTATATAGAGGGTGACGCTGCTCCATGAATTATTTAGCAACGACGAAGTGGCCCTCGGTGTATTTACCCTCAAACCGAGCTGAACCTCGCACCCTGTGGTTGGTGCCTCACTTGATTTCAGCCCCTTAACCGACCCACCCCTATCCGATATCAGCCGGCTTCACTGTAGCAGACTTCCATTTGTAGCAATGTGCGTGCACCCTGTACACGCTGCCAAGAAAGTGCCGTCTGAGGCACCCTGTGCGTACAGGATGATTTCGGTAAGGTTGAAAAATTACAATGAGATAAAAGAGGAGGACTCTATATGGGGAATGTGACTTTAACGAGCCTTTAAAGAAACGCTGCTATCTTCTTTTTAGTCTATAAATATACCCGGGGCTAAGGGTATCTTCCGAGAGCTTCGGGGGGGTCGAAGCCAATTTTTCAAATTCTACGCCTCTGCTTTCCTTTTACTGCTATGAAAATTTCTCTTTGACGTCTCGCGCTACTGGATTTCCTTCTTTTGTCGCGTAACCTGAAGACGTCGGCTTTGACAAACAATACCCTACTTTTGGGACGATAGCTTGATTTTTTGACAAATTCCTCGGAGTCCTATTTAGGAAGTGTATACGTATAAGCTATTCATACTGCCATACCGACCGATCCGCCACGGCAGGATTCACAATGTAATATCGATTTGATCCTGTGGCAGAGCCACGAGGTAACCGGTCGCGGTGCATAGAATTTGCATGTGAAATTGCAAGGCAGCACTCTACGCAAAGTTCCCACAATGTGTACAGTACATTGTGTTTGACATTTGATTACATGGAAACTGCATTCGCAGGTCTGAACTGTCAATGGAGTTCTGACAACGGTTTTCGCGATGGTTAAAAATGAAGAAAAAATTTAATTATTAATTCACATTTTTCCACGTTCACAGTCAAACAGTTCAATGGACATTTCACAACGGTCTCTCTGTTACTGTTATGTACTAACGTGATAAAGGATCAGTCATAGTTGGCAGTGGCCTTAGTACGTGGTATCTGTATATATGTATACGTGAAATATTGGCGGCACGTGCAGAATATAGAGAATTGGCTTTTGGTGAATATCCGTCCCTACCGTAATGTAGGTAAATTTATGAGGGCTGGCTCAGCTCTTCGAAAGCTCGAAAGCTCGGGTGCTTTTGCACGTTTCGAATATGCACATGCATACTTGGGGTTCGCGTATCAGTGCACACGGTACGAAATTATTAATCGTGGAATGCACGATGCGTAGTGGAATCTATAGGGCTTTATTATTATTATTATCGTTAGAACTAAAAATGGTCCATGATCGTTTAAACGTAATTCGAAAAATCTATATAAACCTTGAACGACTAATTCGGATTTTTTGGTAAAATTTTTTTTTACTTTTTATCTTCTTCCTTCCTTGGCAAACGGGAACGGGAGGGGGGAGGCTGGAAAAATCAACAAAAATGTCCAATTCGGTTTTTCCGATTATCAACCTGGAACAGTCCCGAAAATAAATTCATTCGTTATTTCCGGTTGGACAGTGTCCGGTTCTCCCAGCGGAGGGGAATTAGCTGAGCGGAAACTGATCTCGTTTAATGTAATGGAAAATACCGGGTGCTCCAGAAATTGCTGAACACTTTACTCCGACGCGTTCATTCCTGGGGGTATACCTATTACACCGGAATGAATCATCAGGTCGAGCGCGGCTCCGTTGTTCGACTTGGAGTATTTAATAGAGTTTGGGTTATTTGAAATTTTTTTTTGGAAAATGTCGAAAAATTTCAATACATCGATAACCATCACTGTTAACCACTGTGTGGTTCTCGTCGTTTGACAGTAACAAATATTCCTGTACGCTATCAACCCACGGTATATCCATTTCCCTCGATGGCTCTACATGGGATTTTGACACTTTGCGGTTTTGCGTTAACGACTTTTCTCATGCTTTTGCGCGATCGAAAAAGTAGGAAAAAAAGAGTGTTGGGGAGAGTGAGAGAGAGAATGAGTGAATGAGAGAGAGGAGCGAATAAATTTCATGCCACGTTTCACGAACTCCAGGAATTTTTTTTTTTTTTTCATGATATTCCATTTTTCCCTATACGTTATTTCGGTCTTTCCTGCCTTCACTCTTTATACCCCTTTCCCATTGGCTATCTACCACCACTACCAGAATCCAAAACCATTTCCAATTTTATCGAAACTTCGCATTCTCTGTCGCGGTGTCGTTACGATAAATTCAAAAGCTCTGAGTGCCACCCGAGACTCGTGAGACTTTGAGGTTTTTTTTTGTTTCCTTTTCTTCAGTCAATTGGAAATCGCTCGATATCGTTTGATTCCTTTTCAATTCAATTGGTTCTCTCGTGCGCCTCCTGGATATCAGATTAGGACCCTTTTGCATAGAAATGATTCACTCAATGAGGGTTTTGGCTGTTTAGTCCCGAGTTCTATTTTAAAGCCCCTTGAATGCCTGTGGCAATCAAAAGGGTTTTGGATATCTAAACTTGAAGGTAACCTAACTCAAATTGGGGTCGGACTGAATATACTTTGTCTACCGATTTTTGGTCCAGGAGTGGAGTTTATGAACATCTATGTACCGGTACGTATATTTCAACTTTTTTTTTTTAATTGTCAAAGTTCATTTCCGTTACGTTTTAAAAGCGTAAAAAATGCAAGGTACGTTTACGGGCTTTTTTATTTTCATTGTTTTTTTCGTTTTTTTTTTTTTTTCGTTTTTTATTTCCCCTGCACCGTCGAGGAATTTTTCGTTTGTTACCGCAGCTACCTTGCATGCCGTATGGGGAGGTAGAAATAATGATCGAGAACTCACTACGCGAAAACGAAAAATGTTACCGCCATTTTGCAGTCGTGACGAATTGGCTTTATATTCCCAACTGCGTTATTGAAAATTGCGGTTTCGCGAAACCGTCCAATTTCACGTTGTCATACGTGTGTTAAGGATCGAGTGTGTAGTTCGTGCATTTTCCGTGCGATTCGTAAAGCGCTGTTGAAGAAGTTTTAGGTAAGCCATTTTTTCTCCCAAATAATTCTATCTCTGGACCAAAGATAGAATTTATGATCGCCGTGTCTATGAAGAAAATCCCTACCCACTTATACAAATGGAAATGGTGTATAGACGAGAAGAATTACGAGTCGCAATCCCACTTATTCCAAAAATTTGAAAAAGATGCTGCGCGACTTTGTCTCTTTCTCTGTTAAATAACCTTAAAAAAATATATTCTGATTACAGATCTCGACACCATGTTATACGGATACACGAACAGTATATACGTGTTGGATCACACTCCAGAAGCATTACCGGTAAGTAAATAATATATAATAATTATTATTATAAAAAAATCAAAATTTGATATCGTTAAAAAAAATACTGTTTAATAATGCCCTTAGTGATACGAGTTTAATTGAGTGGTAAATTTACGTTTTTCATTCATCAGATTTTGATACCACGAATGGGGATGCATTATGCATGCATGTATCATGATACTGAGAACAATAATGATCACGTTACTAATTGCCTGCATCGATCGTCATTTATAACGCTGCTGGTCCATCTGTGTAAGTCTAATTCGTCCAATTATAATTGGACGCTAATCTCACACCGCTTAATCCATAATTCATACCAAAGCGCATTAACGAACAAACACCGGAATTCAGTTGACGGGATTAGCGTGGAAAAAAAAAATTTGGCACTACAAGATATTATCAGGTATCAGCGGTAATGAAATTTTGGACGGTAGTTAAATAATTTGCGATTTGGGATTTGGCGCGGACTGTGGACGATTTGGGGTCGGTATTGTTATGGAACGTATAAATCATTTTTGCTAACGTGAAACGGGTTTTGGATAAAATATTCGCACTGTTACGTATAGGACAGTTGCAGATTCTATCCGCGAGGCGCTGCTATCGATTCATAATTAAATTTCCTCGATCGGTGGATTTAATGAGATTCACTTAGGACAGTATAATAAGCTTACGCAACCCTGTAGTAACCATTTGTGAATTTTTGAATGAACGATAAAAATATTTTTGCCAATTTACGAATACTTCGCGAAAATCCTCGATCTTCTCGTGCTAATATTTTGCACGTGCCATACATCTAGCGACTTCGAAATAATTGATGAAAAAAATCTGATTAATTTAATTAGCGTAATTCGCACGCTTATCTATCTAATCAATTGGACAGCTGATCGAAGTTTGATAGATCGCTAAATTCGCTAAACTGTATTGTAAACTCGATTAATTGTACGGTCAACCCTTGCGTACAGCGACGTACCCCATATCCTGTAACCTACCCCCAACCGGTACGTTTAACGCTTTAGCTACCCGTTCCAATGCATAATTAGTTTTCCAATCAATAATTTATCTTTGAATTCCACCCTTGCTCCCACGACCGTGCAATTACATGAGATGTATTACCATAACACTCGTTCCGCTATCCACCCCTGTTGTCGTTCGCAATAACGTTATTTCATATTCAATTAAAAAAATCATCCCTCGGGAAGTTACGGTTGATCTACTAAAAGAAAAAATTATTAACCGAGGGATGATACGTTTTATAATTACACGCTGTCCATAACAGTGTTAATGAACGAAAAATTTAATTAAGTCCCGAGTAAAAAATTTTTTGCGATAAACATTTTTAATTACAAAAATATAAATTTTTTAATGTCACGACGGACCGGAGTAAATACGATTTTAGAGTCACGTGTTACGATGAAAAAAAAAAAAAAAAAAAAAGTTTTTCCGATCTAAATTTTTGGTGACTATCGCAGGGTTAGTTTCTTGAATCAAAAAGTTAGAGGGTTCGACTCCTGAAAGTTACACCCATTTTTTTTCGTCAACCCGTCAATGTCAATTCTAGCCGAAGATTTGAAAGGACTCTTTCCACCCTCGACACTAGAGACTCCTCGCAGTAGGCGGCCGTACCACGAAAATGTCAGAAGCAATGCCAACCAAGAGGAACGCGAACACTGGCACGCGGCAATGGCCGGCATCGCCCACAAGACTAGGAAATCCTAATCCAACCAGTAAGGACAAAGGGTATAGTTGACTTACTCAAGTCAACTATATACGACGACTGCCGCAGGAAATCCAACCCTTGGTCCTTTTTTTTTCCAACTTCCCCCAGAGACGAAAGCACTTTATGCAACAGCCGCTCGTCGGCTTTAACACATGGCTAGTATAAACCGTAAAAAAAGAAGTACACAAATTTTTAAGGGATGAATGCTATCCCTATAATTTCATCCAATTTTCAGAAATCATCCAGTCGTGACCCGAGCTTTGACCACGAAATTCAAAAAAGAAACCCCTTTCGCCAAATGACGACTTTTTCAGTAATTTCAACCCTCTTTCAATCTCTATTTATTTAATTCATCCCCTAAGTCTGTCAGGGGCTTTGGAAGGTTCTTCTGGACCTGAGCAACAGGGAGAAAAATACATGTAAGATACCTTTGACATCTCGCTGATGGGATACGTGTCCCGGTAGATTCCCATGGGATATGCGAACTTGAACCACCCCCTATATTTACACCCTTATCGGGACTTCGCTCGTGTCGTAGACTGATTTTGATGGATAACTCTGAAAGTAAAATCTCTCTCGTGCTCCTTTCCAGTTTCATCCTTGGCATCTGTATTATCGAAGTTTTTTCTATGCTTTACAAGTTTACTTCCCACACTTAGCCATAACTATACGTAGTGCGCGAATCAATCCGTAGATGGCGACTCGTAAGGGTGACTTTTTTCTCTCTACCCGTGTCCTGTCCCTCTACCGGACCACCAACGAAACGTAAAAGTCCCTAGGACTTACTACAGCCTTACCTATACCATGCCGAGGTAAACACCAATCAGCCAACAATCGTTCCGTGCTTTACTACCCAACAACTCCTAGTCTGTTCTCCAACCCCACTCTTCCGCCCTTCGTCTTTTAATCCCTTCAACTCGACCAGATAACACACATCCTCCCCACTTGTCATCTCTAAAAACCGGTCCAGAACAGACCCAATTCTTCTAACCCTTTGGGCTAGTCATCCCCTTCCAAGAGACAACTTCTCAGAACTGAAAGGAAAGTTTGAGCACGAACATCCCTTGTAATGTTTCCATAGTTACCAACCTTGGAGAATGATGAACCCTCGTGGGTAAAACGATATCGTGATGGGGGTACCTAATTGTTCCATCTAGTAACTATATACACCCCTGTGGTGGGTACATGTATAAGTAGGTGTCAAGGGGTGTACCCAACGAAATATATAACGATGAAAGCAGATTTTACACTTTGTTCGGCCACACAACAAACTTGCGTAGCAGCGTCATTGTCCATTATTAAATTTACTTTTTTTAAGAAAAAAAAAAAAAAAAAAAAAAAAAAAAAAAAAAAAAAAA
>NW_014332921.1:0-8337 GCF_000341935.2 Cephus cinctus | reverse complement strand
TTTTTTTTTTTTTTAAAAAAAAAAAAAAAAAAAAAAAAAATGTAATTCACTGACTGTTTATCCTATGATAAGATAATCAGGTGGATAAGATTTTTGCTTATAATTAAAAGTGCAACGTGGAATGACTCTTTCGCGTGTCTGTACTGTTAAGGTTGTTCAGCGGGGTCAGGTTGGGTTGGTCACGTCGTCAGAGAGCACTGCAGCGTTACGAGTTAATTTAGAGACAGGACGCGAGTGAATAACGATTCTGAGCTTTTTAACCAAAAAATCCTTCTCGTTCTTGTAATGAATGTAAACGAGGAGTTTACGAGCTTCTTCCTTTTCGTGGGATTTGTCCTAAGGCGAGGGGATGTGGGGGGGTCGGAATTTAACGTTTCATCGCGAATATTCTCCGTCGTCGAGTTATTCCTCGGCTTTTGTGAAAATGACACTCGAGAGGTCTTTCTGAAAAAGTGGATAACTCCAGTGGGAATAATTGAGACAATTTTACGAAGTCACTTCGTGCGGACGCGGCTTTCTGGTCGGCTGGTCCATTTGTCCATGAAGATGAGACAGGGAGATTGAATGATTTTGGTGTTAATTAAAAAAAGTGGTGGAAGTCTTGCCAGGGGCCTGGGAAGGCTGGATAAGGGTTGAAAGGGAGAGACTGGGGGGTGGGGGTGGCGAAGGTCGTACAAAGAAATCACTCGACTGCTTCCTCCTATTGTTCGCAGTCGCGAGAAGAGTTGTTAATTCGAATTATTAAAAGTTTTCAAGATTCCTCCAGTCGGTGGCCCCGTCGGCGTTAGCCGCGATGGGCTAATTGAAATATTTAAATTGCAAATTAAGACTAACGAGACAGTCATGAAGCTTTATTGTTTTTCTTTTTCGCATACGAAGAAACGGGGACCCGGTACCCTGTATTGATAATTTAATTGAAAAGAAAAAGTGAGGTAAGGCGATAAATGAGATTACGTCATTTGGAATAAAATATTTTTTTTTAATATAATATATATATACTTTGAATTTTTATTTTTGAAACTATCTCCGTCTCACGCTGATAATTTACGTATATGTTACTACGATGTAACCGTAAACCATGTTTAATATACGTGGAATTTCAATTTCCCACGTTTCGCCGTAAAATAGTATTTCCGAAAAAAAATTTTACGACCCCACCGCGACATATTTCCCGAACCGCGGGTCTCCGAGAATTAATCGAACTTTTCCATTAGAAGGTGGAAAGAAAATTGAAAATTTAATTTCACGTTTGGGAAAAGGTCGTGTAGAATTTTCGGTCAACTCCTCACAAGGATACCATTTCCACCCTCGTGCACTGCACTTGGCTTACGTACACGGACTTGTATCCGCTTTAAAATGACTTGAAAACTTGGATAAAAGTAGAATATGCAGCCTGACCCTTTTTTCGCCACCCCTTGCAGTTGGAAACTACCCCCGTATTGTAAAGTCGAAAAAAAAAAATTGTATAGTCTTACGAAACTTTTTCATCCCTCTCTTTTCAGTTTCTATGCAGATCAGACCTATGAAGATTCTTGGTGCATCTTGGGAAAATAAAAAATTTCAAAAATAAAACCTTTATTGTTGTCTATCCAATAAGCATTCTTATGCTAATTTATATTTAACAGGACATAGATATGCTGCAACTGTTTGCATCCCCCGCTGGGAGGGCTCTGGTTACGGGTGATAACCAGCCGAGAGGATCGACGTCGACCTCCTCCTTGTCTCGAGAGTCCTCGTCGAGACTGAAGAGCGGCAGAAGAGCATCGGGCACGGGTACGGTGAGCGCCCCGACGTCACCCCCAAAGCAACGTAAATCCAGTGCCGAATTGTACAAGGAGGCTGTGGAAATTTTGGGACTCACGTGCTCCCTGACGGACAGTTGTCGATGCATCGATTGTCAGGTAAGGAAAAAAATAATAATAATAATACAAAATAACAATTGCATGACACACGATAATGCCACTTCCGTTCCTCATATGATTTCGTGAATTTAACATTTTTGAAAATTATTTTTTTACAACGCTATACGGAAATTATACAATGATATATACAGTTTTACAATTATACACCAAAAAACAAGCACAAAATGGTCCATTCTTGATGATTCCCGCACACTCTGAACTCATCAAGAATCGGCCATTTCGTGCTTCTTTTTGGTCCATATCCTGCGAACTTTCCGTACATTGTTGCAAAAAATAGTATATGATACGCGTGCGGGTTGGTGATTCCTACTCGTGTGACGTTTGCCACTCTCGCTTCGCTCGGCCGGCAAACGTCTCACTCGTCAGGAATCATCAACTTTCCGCACTTGTATCATAATGTATTATTTAAAGAGCCACGAACACTGTGAGGGTAAATTTTCCAAAAGCCTTATTAAACCGGTCTGTTAATTATTTTTGGTGTGATTTCACTTTTCCTAGTTTCAAAAATATATATATATATATATATATATATATATATATATAAAAGCCAGTGTTGATAAGGGAGATAACGTAGCATCGGGATCTGGAGGAAATGAAAAAGCCATATTAAATCTACGTCAAGAAATGAAGTCTGATGTAAGATGTTTTTCTTCTGAATTTTTTCTTCATTTTTTTTCAGAGTAACTACTTCGATTGCGACGACGACTGTGGAGACGCCAGACCGGAATTGGCCGCAGGCACGCCGGTACTTCTGGACCACGCCCTCTCGCATCCCCTTACGTGCTCCATTCAGTAGCGACCACATAAAAATTTACTTGTAAACCAGCCCGTACCACCGTACTATACATATACCTGTACCATGTGTATGCGTAGAGGAGAAATTTATGAAAGAAATAAGAGAGGAGACGAAAGCACAAAAGAAGCCCTCTCGCTAAGCTGTCAAGCGTATATCGTGATAAGAGGAAGACGGAAGAAAAAAGTAGAAAGAAGCCTGAAAACGAGAAGTAGGATTTTTTGAAGTAGCGATACGTATCCTGTGCGACGAAGAAATTTATAAGGAAAGAGAGAAAGGGGCAAAGAGAATTTCGGTATGCTTTCCTTTCTTATTTTTTTTTCTTCCGTCACCCTCGTTAAAATCGAGAAAAAAAACATCAAGGGCCGAACACTTCACGTTCGTCCCATATATCCTACGAGACATAAAAATCGTTACTGGCTATCCTTTTTTTTTATTTTATTTTTTTTTTACATTTTTCAATGCAAACGATCATGCCCATCCTGTAGGCACTGTTGGTAAAGACTGACTGAAGTATTCAGGAACATTCGTATCCCTATCTTTAAAGGCAACGTCAACCACGAGAGCAGCCAGCCAGGGAAGTTAACCATTGACATTACTCGTAAGGGCTGGCGGAGGGTGGTTGAGGGTAACGTGAGGAAGGGATAGAAACAAAAAGTCAAGACAACTTCCAAAAGCCAGCAAAGGTCATAAGTTATATGGAAGTTGAAGTTCCGAAAGATGCTTCGACTCCCGCAGGGAAGTTCAGACGAAGAGTAAAAAGTTGTTACGTGGGATTACGTGCGTACAGGGTGGAGGGGGATAAAGTGAAATATTGACTTTTGAAAAGAAAAATTAAAGCAGGTATTATTAGGATTCCATTATTTAGAAAATTTGTCAATTATCGTTAAACCGTTTGTCTGTTAACGTATTTCAAAGAAATGTTGCGTTTTCACGTGAATTTTTGGGTATCGCAAAAAAAAGTCATTCGATCGATTCGTTACCTTTCATTGACTTTATATTTACTGCAAGTGACGTTCATTTAATTGGAATTTGATTCGTTCTATTTGACACTTGGGTCCTTAATAAATTAACAATATGAAAAGGACGTTTGGTAACGTCAACTGCTATAGGGACAAACTTGTAAATTTTTTAATATTTTCAGTCTAAAGAGAGTAGCCCTTTATCCGATAAATAAATAAATAAATAGATAGCTCCAGTTTTGACAGCTGTCTCCGAATGTTCGTTTCACGTGCTGACACAAGGAAAATACCTTTAGCGTCATTGGATAGTCGAAATACATAAACCGATAGATAACAAAACCGAAAGATAACGAAAAACGAACGAGTAGGATAAAATTTAAAGAAAGAGGAAAAATATTGAAAAAGAAAATTAATACTTGCAGATGAAAATAACCGTGTTTAATGAATTCATTAATCCTAGTGGACAAGGTTAATTTTTAAACTCGAACTTGTAATCACTAAGATTTCCTCGATATGACTGCAAAAAAGTTTTTAGAAGTAAATAGTCTTTGAAAAATTAAGATAAACGAGAAAAATTTTCTTTTTCACATTGTTATCGCGATTCGTTTTATCCTTTTCCCGTAAATTTGTATATAGGGTGTGTACAATTAAAAAAATCTGGATTCAAGGATCGGATCAGGGCACGCTTAATGAATTGTGGAATGGAAATTAATAAAATTTTTTATCCTTGTTTATTTTTCCTCGTAAAACAAAAGTGAGATATTAAAAATCGAACGAACGATGATTACGCACAGGTACAGTGTGAATTTTATATCGTGTCGAAAATACAGATCGAAACGCATAAACTGACGTTTTGTTTCTGCCTTCGGGCAGATGGACAGTCGGGAGTTAATTAAATGGACGATCCTTAAACGATTGTCTACGAAACTTCGTACTTGGCTCAAATTGGACGAATTTACCGATAAAACGCGACACATGCCAAATTTCGCCAAATTTATTATATATGTATATGTAATGAAGAGTCGCGCTGACGAATTGTCAGCGTAAGACATGGGTGAAACGAACTGTATAGTTACCAATTAACTGATTACCGATATACATGAAGAAAAAAAAAGTATTATATATATATATATATGAAAATATATTATATTTACTACACGTTTTATTATTAATAACGATAACATAGCGATGCGTTATCACGACACATACAACGCGTTTAACTCGTTACTAGGTTATTACATTATATACATAACATAAATATATATATATATAATATTAATATCGTTAACGTATATGTGAAGATAATTTTTTGTAAAATAATTCCATTACAATTTCATATTGGATCGAAAATTATAATAGCGTTTAAATTTACAGTCGTAGATGTTAGTAGATAATTATAAACAAATTATGTATTGTTATAACGATAAACGAACTTAGGGCCTGAATTCACACGTTCCGAAAGTCCTACATTCGTATTTGCACGAATCGCATTTAATATATTTTTTTTTTTTTTCTTAACACTTTCGCTACTCGATTATTGCGTTGTCGTATAATCGCACGGTCGGTGATTTTGCGCAAAAAGGGTACAAGAGTGCCAAAAATATACAAATGTATACAGACGCGTACAAATACAAAAATGTACACTTGCACGCACATATTCGCATAATCATAGTCGGTGAACACGTAAAGTAACTTCAAGTGACAGATGACAAGATACGAAGCACGTGGTCAAATTTTCCTATTTGTATTTTTTTTTTTTTTTTTAATAATGTATGAAAAATCAATATAAAATCAGCTGAAACTATAACCTTTTGAAAAAATGAATATTTGCACGTGAAAAACTTTGCCATGCGACTCACCAGCGCGAAACACGTGTTCCCATCTGTCACTTTGAAGTATTTCACTCATGGACAGACTATGTTATGCATTAAACGAGAGAACGTACGACTGCACCATGAATGTTTTGAAAAATTGAGTAGGAAATTTTGGTGTACTGGCAAAAAAAATTTTCGAAGTAACAGGAGAGTCTGCGAAAATGCACGCGTTGCGTCTAGCATGGAGATACCGCAAAAAAAAGTTATGTATGGGTGTCCAAGTGAAAATGGGGAATAACGGTGGATTCGTGTGTAACGCGATGTCAGATGCAAATCGACGTGTCCAGTGTTTTTAATCTTAACGATAACGAGTCATTATCAATGACGATTGATAGCAAGGTGTTTTTAATTGGAATTAATTATCAGTAACGATATTAAACGTAGCTAGTGAGAGTAACGTTTAAAGAGTTGATTGAAAGTTTGAAAAAGATCGGTGCGATTTCAAAAAAAAATTTTTTTCGTTTTAATATTATACAATTCGTTTTTCCTAGGCGTACCTGTACACTGTGTCGATTGGAGATCTGGCGTTTGTATAGTATAACCTGTTTATGATAATCATTAATTTTGTGACATATTTTGAAAACTCGCCGATTTTTTTTGCCATTTAAATCTTCGTCAATCAATGTAGGGATTATTATTGTATGCGAGTCTTTTACCAGATTAGCATTTCTCATCGAAGAAAGTAATCCACGCATAAATGATAACCTTTATGATAACGGATGGTGTCATTAAAGCGTGAGAGCGGCAGAGGAGAGAGTGCGGAAGTGTGAGTGTGTGTATGGGAGAGGTATGCATATGAGAGAATATGCACACGTGGTTGCATGCTAATGAGATAGTGAGAGAGAGAGAGAGAGAGAGAGAGAGAGAGAGAGAGAGAGAGAGAGAGAGAGCAGCGAATGACACGTATGAAAACCAAAAACGGACACGCGCGTCAAGCGTTGATGAAATAGAACCAAAGCTTAAACGATTTACAATAAAGACTCTGCCTTTTTATCCGTCGCTCGAAGACAATGCAAACAGAGAGGTGAAGAAATTATGTGACGAAGAATATCAGAGACATGCAAATCTTATATTACGATTGCGAATAACGGACTCTTGGAATATGATTAACGAAACGATTTAATAAATTTAATTTCTGTTTGAAAAGCTTGTCTCTGCCGCTATTCCTAGATCTCCTTGATTAGATTTGTGTTTCAGGAATCCAATGTAACACACGATTGGACTCCAGGGGTGGCTGCGAGATGTTGAAAAGGTTTGTGAAATTTTGGAACTCTTGTTCTTTGATAGTCTGTATTTCTGTAAATTTAATGCTTCATCTGTCAGAACGTAGGCTGCAGTTCAACGCCGTCTGGTGCTATTTTCCAGAACTATCGCAGGTGATTAACAGCGACATCCGACGGAGTTGACAGGTACTAACAAAGCTGCTTCCCGGGGAAATGTAATTTTAGGAGATATTTTATTGAATTCTCTTTCCGTGCACTCTAGCGGAATTTTCCGGAAACATCGTAGGTTTTTTCACAGCGCTGAAAGTAAGAAAGGACACAGGATTAATAGAAAAGATCGCGGATAATGGAATAAATCAAAGGGTAGAAGTGAAAAAAGGGTGAAAAGGATGAAGAAAGGAAGAATGGATGGAAGAAGAACACAGACATATGGGTAAAGAGAAGGTGAAGAAAAAGAAAACAGAACGAGAATCCGCAAGATAGATATATTTATTACTGTATATAATAATACTCAAAAGTGGTTAAAAGATACAGAAAAATACGAACAAACATGAAAGGTAAATTCTAAAATAAGAATGTAAAAACTAAAGTCTTTCATAGTACACCTCCTAGTGTTACTATAGGAATTGTAATGCTATCAAAAGAAAAAGCTGCTCCGCAATTACTCAACAGTGAAACGGCTATTACCAAAGTAACCGAAGCTAGAGGCACTTTAACGTGTGATTTTACATATGTAGATCTTACGTCCAAAGCCTTATCATCTGTATGCGGAGATGACCAGTGACGGACTTCAATGATTTGTCGAAACAGAATGCACGTGCTTCATTCTAACCGTAAAGTGCCATAAGTGTCGAGAGGCCCGAAGATAAATAGATCGCGTAAGCATTTGGAGCGACTGCGATGAGTTCCAATGAAGAATAGAACAGCCGTCAAGGAAACGCGTCTCATTTTAGCGGACAGCTATCCAAGCTGCACGCATATGAGAGAAGATACTCCATATTAGTAAGGCAATAGCCGAATCGGATGCTTGCCTTTTACAGCCTCTGGTATTAGAGATGTGGGAGATGTTAATACAGGTTACATAAGAGTAATAAGATATTCGGGACGAAAGAGATAGATAAATAGAAGAAGAGAGAGAGTGTAAGAGTGACTGAGGAAACACATATAAAGAAGTATTTTTATTCAAAATTCGATCAACACCCCCAGCGGAATTCCTCGGGACTATCGTAAATGCTCAACAGCGCCGCCTGTTAGAATATTCTCAAACTAAAAAGTAAGTCCATCATAGGGGATCGAACTAGTCATTCATTCATCATGAAACTGATTCGCTGTTATTGTGCTACTATAGTAACGTATAAACTAGTGGAGAGAAAATTAAAACTGAATTTAAAAACGATTACAGCGGGCAGCACCTCTCTATAACTTCGAAATGCGAACCAGAGATGAGTAGGAAGATGCACAACGGTTATAGGCGATATCAAAATCGTGGCGGCGAGTCTGGAAGTAGAATTTTTGTGATCATAGCCTCCGTCGACAATGCGAATCCCGTCGTAGCCGAGCTAA
>NW_014332920.1:17104-24453 GCF_000341935.2 Cephus cinctus | reverse complement strand
GTTATACCATGCTAGGAATTGATCACGTTGAGCCGTCGGCATCGTATCGCGTGAATAAAACTGGAGTGGCGGTAGAGGACCGATATAGTGCTGATTCTCGGGAGTATTGAATAGATGCGGAAAGATACCTTTTTGTTTCAAACCAGCAGAGCCCACGAGACCGAAGGCTTTTGGCAGGCCACTCAGAGGCATGTGAAAATAATTAAGACTGTCTATGAATGTTACACGACCTGTCTTCATCATTATGATACTCGTGCCACTGAGTATCAGCGTCGGTGGTTTTAGAGTCTTCCGCTTACGCTTCACGATATGCTTCAGTATAAACTGCAGCAGTGTCTCGCAGCTCTCATCGCGAAAAATTACAATACAGCGTACGTGTCGAATGTTGCGTCGGAATGCTGTTCGCGTATTCATTGCATAGCACCCCAAATTGTTCGACTCCTCCGCGTGCTCTCCCTCCTCATCGTACACATCGTGGCTTGTATAGACATCCCACGTGTCGTCGAGTGCTTCCAGGTACGCGTAAAGGCCGCTGGGCATGCTGACCACGCTCGTTCGGTATTCCTTATATTTTAGGTGTGGTGGGCCATCCCGTGTCGCCAGGGTAACGCACCCTATAAACTCTGTCAGACTGTAGCGTTTCTCCAGAGTGTGTAGCGCTGTCTCGCATGCCCGCATAGCCCTCAAACACCATAGGGAGACGCAGCTTTCGCGTAATTTCTCGAGATGGTTGAATGCCGCCAACCATGCCTGCGATTCCAGACGCATACGTGCGTGGCGCGGTAACTCCTCCGGTGTGGGCCGTTTACACCTGCTCCGTAGCGTCGCTAGGGCTGATCTGGTCATCAGGTGTCGATATGTGATGCGGCACTTGGGGCTACCATCGTCGGACATACGCCACTCGTCATTTGCCAGCCACTCGTGGGTGAATGGTGACGCAGCTTTCGCGTAATTTCTCGAGGTGGTTGAATGCCGCCAACCATGCCTGCGATTCCAGACGCATACGTGCGTGGCGCGGTAACTCCTCCGGTGTGGGCCGTTTACACCTGCTCCGTAGCGTCGCTAGGGCTGATCTGGTCATCAGGTGTCGATATGTGATGCGGCACTTGGGGCTACCATCGTCGGACATACGCCACTCGTCTTTTGCCAGCCACTCGTGGGTGCATACGCACTGTGCGTAAGGACTATCGTTACAACGCTGATCACCGATAAAACCCAGCGTCACGCTACACCGTGTGAAATCGCGGTATCCCTTATTCAGTATAGCAGCTATAGATAGCTCCGATAGTATCACAGGCCTCACACCAGAGACCCAACCCTTACGACAGATCATGTCGGGGTTATCACCGTATAGCTCATCAGCGTCCAGGGCTCCCGGTTTCGACATGTATATCGATACTAGCGGTACACCCGTTAAATGACCTAATCGCAGCCATTCCCGTACGGTCTCTTCCTCTGGATATTGTTCGGGGTTTGCGTAGCGGTAGAGGGCTCGTGTCTTCGTCTTCTGTATACGCCTATGCCGCAAAAATTCCTCACAGTCGTAGTGCGCCATTTATTCTTCGTGCAGCTTTATAAATCTCTTTGTGCAATGGACCGCTTTAACGATTCTACTAACTTTCTCAGACTGTACATCAGTGGATGCTCGCGCGTGCCGCTGGTCGCCGCTGGATCATGTTAACGCTGATGTAGATGCACGCGGGAGTGACTCACTCGCTATAGGGTATCGGTATCTAGTCATCTCTGATACATATTACGGTATCAGCAGAATGCTCTGTCAAGGCCATGTACTCTTTGTCCACTGTATCCTATGAAAACAGTGTGTGGCGGAGGCTGTGGTGGTGGGGGTATATGTTCAATGATATTCCGATGATGCGTTTTTTAGATACCGCCTTAGGCAGTACTGCTCAGACACCTGCACTGATCGTATACTAGCGCTTCCTATAATCATCATGTACAAGAAGCAAGTACTACTATCCACTGTGTACGGGTTAAACCGCTCGTTTTCGAAACAAATAATTACCGGCTTCTCTTTCAATCTATCGGGAAGCTTGTCGCCTGTAATACGCCTCGTTAATCAAGATTATTCCGGTGTGGAGTTTGAACCTAGCGAGTGGGGCATCGTCGTCGAACACTTCCCCGTTATCGACAGGTTCTTCGTCGCCGAGGACAACATCCAGGAGGTACCTGAGAATTTTAACACACCTATTTCCACACCCGCTCACGAAATAATCTTCACGTACTCATATGGCGAGCGGGCCATTATTTTCAAATCATCGGTGCCGATATCTACGAGTAACGACGACTCGGGCATTAAAAGAGCTATAGCGTACACACCCGTGGTCGTAATGAAGAGGGTGTCGTACCTCAATCTCCAAAGGGTCTTGCGCTGCGTGACCGTCCAAATAAACAGGCTACGCGAGATCACCGACAGCGGTAACAGCTGCAAAGACACGCTGATTGCGGAGCTCGATCGCCGCTGGGATGACGCCTCCAGGGACAACATATTGGACGATCTTCGGCTGGTTTTGGAAAAGAAAGGCCTCTGGTCGCCGGCTCTTTATCAGTTATTGGTGGAGCTACTCTCCCTGTATAACCATGAGTACCTCTCCTTCGTGTGGGGCAGCACGGCTGCCCAGAACGGTCATGCTTAAGGGTTTATTCTCTTAATAAAATTGTACAGCTACTGTTTCTTACAATATACGACATATATTTAAAAAAATACCTATTTTTTCTTTTTTTGTTTCCTTCACCTCCATCTTCCCATATCTTGTCAATAATGGTAACGGGTGGTAGGAAATAAAACATTAAGCGTATTCCTCTATACAGGGCTCAGGCTAATCATCGAAAATGTATCACACCAGACAGCTTTATAATATATGTAGCGTTTCTTACAAAAAAAAAAAATACTGTGTTCTACTTCACCATGGGACATTTACCTCCTTAGGATAATTAAAAAATTACCGACCGGTGGTCACTGCATAATTACCGACCGGTGGTCACTGCATAATTACCGACCGTGATACGCTCCCCTGGGGGACATGCGACGCCTACTGGGGGTTTCGGGCCTTAGGACCGCGTGTTGGGGGGTCCACAACTGTGTCGCAGGGGAGGGGAGAACTGGTCACATAGGCGAGGGGGTGGCGCCATAGTGCAGCGCGGGGGGCACAGCGCGATGCGCTCTATGACTCATTAGGATAGTGATGGGGGTTTTTTATGACTCCCAGGAGTGGTGTGTATCTACTCACGATCTTTCTAATGAACAGAATACCAGGCTCCAAGTATTGGCAAACAGCTGCATCAGATTCATTTTTTAACCTAAAGAGAGATGTGCACATTACAGCGTATCGTCACCAACTCAACTAGTTGTCTGTCCGGAGCCGTCGATTCTACTTCCTCAGTATCCAGACTCACTGTCTAATCTACGGTTTTGTTCCACCATATATCAGTGAACTATTCGTAAGATTCGATGACTCGATAAGGCAATCACCCAGGTTTCCCACTCCTGTCTTTCACATACCTAATCATTCCACTTCCACCTATCAAAATTCCTTCCGATTATCTGCTATCTATTTTTGGCACTCATTACCCTCAACCATCTCGTGTGTCTCTTCTGTCTCTATCTTCAAATCTCTATTATTTGCGTACCTTCTAGATCTAGAGAAAAGTGAATCCGCTGTTTGATCTGGTATTATACGCCCTACGCACCTTATGAGGCATTGTATGTGTTGGATGTATCACTTAGTTCCTTATTTTACGTTGATACACCATTTCTATAGTATTAGCTATTCCATAGCTAATAGCATAGCACTATCATTTTATTTGCTCTTCTGTTATCTCATACGTTTTGCTATATCAATTTCCACTTGTTTACTTACTTTCATTTCTACTCTTTTACTTCTATTCTTATTATATTTCTTATTTTACTATTCTCTCTCGTCATTGAAGCTCATTTACCTTCCCTACTATATTTCTTTTGTATTGTCCTTTCTTACATATTTTCTTCCTATTACATTCTTTATTTACATTTAATATAAGCGCCATAGTTTATAGTCTTAGTTTACTATAAGAACACTGCATGTGATGCCTCTTCGCTTTCCTTACTCTTACTGCATTATATTCCTTCCATACTTAACATATGTTAAATTATTATATAGTTTATTATCATATAGTTTATATTATTATATAGTTTACTCATTATCATATATCCTTTGTATTTCTGATATCATATTATATCACTACCATATGGTATATGACGTTACCTACTTTGCCTCATAGCTGAGCTAAGGCATAATAAAAGCTATCAATCAATCAATCAATCAATCTCTGTATAGCAATAGAGGTTAACGATAAACTATATAAAGGTGTCATACTGGGGGTGTACTACTCACCAAGTGCGTCGGATGAGGAGTTTATAAACCATCTCGAAGATCTAATGGAGGAATTAACAATAAAAGAAGAATGTTTGGTAGTAGGAGATTTTAATATAGATGTTTCGGTAGACTCGTTTTATAATAAGAAACTGATAACAGGAATGATAAGCTTAGGGTTGAAACAATACGTTAAGGAACCGACGAGAATAACGCAAGATAGCCGAACTACTATAGATCTACTATTCGCAAATCAAAATATAAAAATGCAGGTGAAACATGAACCAAAAATAACGGATCATGCATGATTAAAAGTTGCAATAGGTGCGAGCAAAGCGGTGAATAATTTCAGAGAATTTAAAGCCAGAAACTACAATAAGATTGATGAGAATCAAAATCGTAAGAGGTTAAAAAATAAGGTACAGCAGAGCAAGGAGTTAGATTTAAATCGGAAAGCAAAAATGTTTGTTGATGATATAGTAGACACGCTGGATAGGTTTGCACAAGAAAAGAAAGTCAAGGTTCCCAGAATATAGGATGGAAAAAAATGGTATTCAGATAATATAAGGAATGCAGCGGATAAAAGGGACAACACTTATGGGGTGGCAGTTTACAGCAGGACGGAGAATATCTGGGAACAGTTTAAGGTAGAAAGTAACGCAGTAGTTAAATTAATAAGGGAAAGGAAAAAAGAATACTATGAAAATATGATAGATTGTAATAAAGAGGACCCGACAAAAATGTGGAAAACTTTAAAAGAGTTAATTAATGGAGAATCTACAGGCGCGAGAGAAGTAGGTAATATAGACTTTGAGATATTAGATGATATGACGGGAGGAAATATAGCGGATAAATTTAATCTATTCTGTTTACAAAGTGTTAACAATATAGCGAGCTCAATAGAGAATGATAAATCTGGAAGCCCAAATAGGAGAAGAATTCTTATAGGAGAGGGTATGGAACATATAAAAACTATGGAAGAGGTTGAGAATATTGAAGTAGAGGACATCGAGAAAATAGTTAAAGGACTCCCGAAGAGGAAGGGTACGAAGGAAGGAATAACGAGTGAAATAATAAAATTAGTATTCAGTGCAGTAAAAAAGGAATTTGCTGATATAATTAACGATTCTATACGGGAGGGTTGCTGCCCTGAGAGTTGGAAAACGTCTACGATTGTACCGATTCCAAAGATTGATAAAGCAAAAAAAGCAAGTGATTTTAGGCCAGTCAATATGCTGCTATTGTATGAGAAGTGCTTGTGCTAGCAGTAAAGAATCAGGTCTCTCTCTCTCTCTCTCTCTCTCTCTCTCTCGAGATTCACTGATGCTACGCACTAATCTGCGCGATAAGGTTCAAGGTTAGGGAAAGAAAACTTCCTACTGCAGGACTGCATCAGCAATGCGCAATTCTGCGAGATGGGAGGGGTTCATCGAAGTTTCTAGAAGGCTCTCCGGGATGGGGGTCCGTTCAACGTCAAATAGGCTGAGGGCTGCCGTCCGAAACCTGCGCGGAGTCCATCGAAGCTTCTAGAAGACTCTTCGGGGTGGGGGGCAAGGGGCTGCATCAAAACGTCGCGCGAGTGGACCGTCGGTTCTGGGAGCGATCCTTAGCGACTTAGCACGGACACGAACCGTCGAAGCTTCTAGAAGGTTCTGTGCAATTCCTAGAATCGAGCACGAAATTCTCGGAATGTGACACAAAATTCCCGAAATTGAACGAAAATTCTTGGAATCGAGGGGTCTTGATGACGTCACTTCCGGAAATCGTAGAGCTCACGACGGCAACTTAGCACGGAAACCCACCTTCGAAGGTTTTAGAGTGTCAGTATATGTCGGTTACAGGAATCTTGAGCCAAAACTCCCCAACTTATACTACTTTGATCCATATTGTCAGTCGAGGATCGTCTTTCTTAGGAAACATGTACAGTCTGGACTTGGTCGTTAATTTTCCGTTTGTACATCCTCTGTACGCACAGAAATCATACTGCCTTTCCTTTTCCTTACTTTTTTGTTCCATACTTGAAACGCTTATATTCATTCACTCTATATTTGAAAACGCAGAGTGAACTGACACTCTTAAACAAGAAGAAAGAACTGAAAAAGATTAGCAGAAGCCACGGAAATTTTTTCAATTTGCTCGCAACATTGTATGCCTTCATGGGTTCGCGGCATATTCTTGAAAAAGTTCCGTTCACTATTACTTTTCTACAATTGCTATAGTGGATTCCCGATTTTCATGTGTTCTATTTGTCAAATGGAAAACAATGAAGTCTCTAGCAAGGCGCACATGTCATTGCATAAAGTATTTGTTATAAAACAGCATACGCAATGTCTTGAACTACACATGTTCTATTTCGCATAAGATTTGCTTAGGACTGCATAATTTTCGATCTTCGCACTGCCATGCGAGCCATGCAATACTGGGTCATAAAAAAATTAAACAAAAAAGAAATGAAGAAAAAAAGTTTCCGTCTCTAGACGCGAACTCGGCACTTTACGATTACGAAACTGAAACGTTACCAACACGGCCAATGTATATTTTTAATGTATGATAATCCATAGCTGGTGGAAGTGGGTAGCCTCACTTGTTGCGACACGGACTCTCATGAAGATGCAAGAGAAAAATTGACAGCGATGGAAACAATCTCGTTTCGTTCTCTTAACGCTTTTGCGTTTGTAGCATAGATACATTTCTCCATTCCATTTTTTGTTTTAATGTACCGTGGTCGCAACGTGGTCTGATTAAAAAAAGTTTAATAACACTCGCACGTATGGCAGGCTGCTTCACTTTTTAATAGGTTAATACTATTTAGCCGAATAGAAAAGCAGTAAAAAATGAGATGAGACAAATAATATATCTGCCTAGAAATGTTTAGTTTCACACATTTTTGAGTATCCTGATTCAATTTAGTCAATTTTTTTATTCAAGCCTACGGAAAGATAATTTTATTTTTAATATTTCGAACTATCAGTATGTTCT
>NW_014332920.1:0-14884 GCF_000341935.2 Cephus cinctus | reverse complement strand
CTCGACATAATTTTCTGATAATTCGATGTATTAAAAATATTGTCTTTACATAGCCTTGAATGATAAAAATTAAATGAAAAAAAAATCCCTAACCAGATACATTATTTGTTTCATGTCACTATAGAATTGGTTCATTTTTATATGTTGATCATTTTATGCCCGAGATTTATAAGTGCATTTTTGTTTTTGGTAATTTTTCGTAATGCCTTTTTTATCCGTCTGAATATTATTTGTGCTATTAAAACATGAAACAGCGTACCATAGGTGTTTGTCACAGGTAGGCTCTCGGGAAGAAGAAACGTTCGCTGATTCATATACCAATTTATTGCATGTATACGATGGAATATAATACAATATTCTCTCGAACGTTAATCCAGCACCAAGCACGTGTGCTACCGAGCCATTGTGCTATACAAATTGGAAAATTTATATTTCTGTAGTTACCTACGTTCGAGGGTTTTGTTTAAAGTTTTATTTGCTCACTCTATTATTTACAAAGCTTTATATGGATATTAAGGGAATTAACATCGGCAGAATTGACTACCTCATTACTAAGGTTTATGTAATATGCAGTAAGAAAGGGTGGATACAAGTTTCCCTATTTGAGTGTTCACCCGGTTTAAAATCGTGGATCTCGAGGAACACACGAATTCATTGGACTAATCAAAAACGTGGAACTAGTTCGAGAGTCTCGTTCAGGTGACGCGTCGACGCGCCAAAACACGGCTCCAGATTCTCACGCGTAGTATTACTATATACAGGGTGTCCCAAAATTACCTGACCAACGGGGTATGGCGGTGTTCTCCGATGATATTGGTGAAAATTTGTGAATTTCTAGGCTCAACAATAAAGAAAGAAATGATTGAAAATGACCTTCCTTTCTCTCACGCGTAGTATTACTATATACAGGGTGTCCCAAAATTACCTGACCAACGGGGTATGTCGGTGTTCGGGAGACACCACTGATCACGAAAATGACCTTCCTATTGTCCGAAAGGTCATAGTTTTTAAATGGGAGCAGCTCAAAGTTGACCAATCAGAGGGAGGCGTCAAGAGAAACGTAGGCACCTACGAACTCTGAGTTTTCTTCCCTCGCTTTTGTTTCTCGGTAGCTTGTTTCTTGTTTCTTGCTTCCAATAGGCATGCCTTCGGCTGACGTCATCCTGCCCGAAGCTACTGAGAAATAAAAGCGAGGGAAGAAAACTCAGAGTTCGTAGGTGCCTACGTTTCTCTTGACGCCTCCCTCTGATTGGTCAACTTTGAGCTGCTCCCATTTAAAAACTATGACCTTTCGGACAATAGGAAGGTCATTTTCGTGATCAGTGGTGTCTCCCGAACACCGACATACCCCGTTGGTCAGGTAATTTTGGGACATCCTGTATACTCGACCAATCAAAAACGTGGAACTGCTTCAAGGGCTCTCCGCTAAGGTGGCGCGCCGAAACCAGAGTAAAATTGAGGCCACCAAAAACAGGCCTATTCGCAATATCCCTACTCATCTCTGCAAGTACATATAAATCCTATCTAGACTCCATGATATAAATATAGAGCTTTATAAGATCCACAATAAAATATTTAGCAGTCTTCGAAATAAAATATATGTGCCACTATTTCAGATTATGTTATGCTAGCTTAATCCTCCCCACGATCTTGTATACAGGTCTGGGCACTTAGGTGAAAAACGCGTAACCTTAAGGTAGATCTACCGCAAGAGACGTTAGTGTTGAAAGAGCGAATCACCTGGTAGCACTACGCGTGCGCAATTATCTTTTTCTTGAATACGTAACCTGCACCTTTGTTCGTAATGTGTAATATATACCGTGATTGGAATTGGAAGAAGCAAGAATGATCAGAAAGTGCATCGTGCCTGCTTGAATCACAATGGTACGAATTTGCCTTTGGAAATCTCACAGGGGTTACAAATAAATTCAGTAGAAAAGTTATGACACAAGCAAAAATTGACTGTATACGTTAGTATATCTGCTGTGAAAGATTTTTCATTGGAAATTCCTACACTCAAATCGGAAAAAGTCTTTTTACAAAGAGAGTTGGACCTTGTAAAACCAATTTCATATAGTGATGCACCATAAATTCAACAAGTGCAAAAGAGAAAAAATATTTATACTATTGAACTTAGCTACGAAAAAAATTCTACTTGTGTAGATATTTCATTTTTTGTACTTGTCCATAGGTATTTTCATCAAGTTAAAAGTTTTCAGTATTGTGACAGGAAAATAATTTTATCTTTCCCCTCGACGTCACCGCTCCCCTGAAACTCCTCGAGCGCTCGTAGGGACAAACTTACGAGTAAGGTATAATTGTCGAAATAGGATTTATGTCATTTGTGTTATTTATGGTAACGTAAGGTACTTATATTACCTGCAATTTAATTTATTATATGTCAATAATAATCGTTGAACTAGCGGGTCTATTGCTTACTCATATAAGGTATCGCGCGAGAGCGACAAAGAGACAACCTATGGTTGGCCCGGTAGTTTGACAAAGACACTGGAGGACTGAATGCGCATGCGCCGGAATATTGATTTGCCAGTCCGAGCGCCGGCAACGGGCCACGTGGTCAAGCAACAAATGAGCAGGTAAAATAGGCATCGCCTAATGCTAACTTACTTCTATTTCGTCAATTGAACAGCGAGGAAGTCAGCCCTCGAGGAGTCTCGCCATCGTAATTTGTCTGTCTCATTTATATTGAAATTTGTGTGAACTTGGAACTATTGAAATTGAATTATTGTGAACCTGATATAATTGGATTATTGGATTGAACAATTGGAAATATTGGATATATATATTGAAATACTGAAATACTGAATTGACTGGAAATAATATTGAAGGATTGAATATTATAATCGACGATTGTCGACGTTGCAAGTAAGTCCAATTAATAAATCTATATTCTCTTTTCGAACACTGTGTCTTTGGCTTTGCAATCTCTTTTCCTTGGGTCGTCCAATTACCCACCTTGTGACCGTCTCATGGCTCGGTTAGCCCATAATTATTTTGAAGAAAGTTTATTAGTTCTTAAAACAAACTGGCGTTCAACATATTAAAACTTATTACTTTAGAGCCCTGGCAGCCAATGACCTAGGCCGCGCCAGGTGAATATATATTCAGGTTGTCTAGTGTGACAAGAAATATATCGATCTCAGTATATACACAATTATAGCATCATTCAATTTTCATGACTTTTAGGTGAATTGGTCTATTTAACTTCAGTTTTTTAAATCATCAATTCTTTATTTGTTTAACTTTAAATTTAGATTGTTACATTTTATTTAATTAGCATCGCATCGGTTTTTTGTGTGTAACTTTCGTTTTGAATCGGAGATAAGAGGTGATAAGAGCTTGCAGTGAATTTATGAATGCGCATGCATGCGCTGTTTCAGCTGGCTTCTTCGACACTAGCGCTTGCGGGCAAAATTGTCCACTTTACGGTTATGATCTACAACATGGTGAGGATAGAGAAGTGTCCAGACTTGTATACAAGATCCTGGTCCTCCCCGTGCGCACTGCTTTATCCTCATCGACATACAGGGTTAGTCAGTAGAAACGCACCAGCAGATGTTAGCCGCAAGTGGCCGACACGGCAGTGTGGCCTCTTCAAAAAATGACATGTGAGTGTGACCGATTCCCATAAGCGCAAACTGACAGTTCGCATAGCAATATGGTTTTTGAAATATTTCAATAGTTAGGTTACTGAAATAATTAATTAATATTGTAATGTATAGTACTGAACTGCTCACTGTAGCCGCAGAATGTATAACCGGGAATAGAAAGAGAGAGCAAATTGTAAGGACCGTTCTGTCCTTCTCTTGGGCAGGAGCGGAATCAGGAATAAGGGAACCCCACGCAGTACAATGTATGTCTCATGATGAACTTTATTTATATATTTTATAAGTTTAAGAATTGATTTAATCTTATGTTAACCATAAAATTTAAGGTTATATTTCTACTGTACTTACTTGTAAAAGTTTATCGTATTTGGCTTAAAGTATACGTCTCGCGATAGCCCACACATAACACAATGAATCATCATTTTTTAATATTGAATTTTTATAAACTCAACTACCATAAAGCAATCACGACAATTGAAATTTGACTGATGGATTTGACTCACCGAGGCTTCTGTCTCCAAGATTCGACTGTAACAACGTACATTATAGATGTGCGGAGTAATCTTTCACATGGTTCTTATTTTGTATATTACAGTCCTGAACCCCTTCCGTCCAGAAAACTTTCGACCAATAGAAAAATGATAGAAAAGGAAAGAACGATCCTTACGATTTGCTCTCTCTTTCTATTCCCGGTTACACTTTCTGCGGCAACAGTGAGCAGTCCATTACTATATGTCGATGCTTATCCCATAGATATAGAAAAGACATAGATGTAGTGTAAACTGATATTTTAGGCAAGGGGCGTGAGGCAAAATGAGGAGGGGGAGTTCTCTTGGAACGATAGACCCGCGACGAAGCTTACGTAGCACTTATACATCACTGCGCTTGCTTCCAATAGTAACCAATCACAAATAGGCTCAGTGTACCTCGCCACCCCTCCCTGGACGGCTTCCCCCCGCAGGGTTATGCTACATCTATGTCTTTTCTATATCTATGGCGTATCCCAGCTTAAACTTTTTCAGAGACTGTACAGTGTGTGATAGAGCAGGCTGCTACGTTCATCTGTGTCCTTGCTATTCATGCTGTGTCCTTGCAGAGAGAGATACCCTCTGCGCGGCCCCCACCACTACCGTTCGGGTTCCAGTATGGTTAGAGTTCAGTGGTTCAAAACACTAGCATTGGCAGCAGTGGGTTGAAACTCAATGCTTTCTTAACCTCAGTGAGGTTAGCCGGGCAATTTTAACTTTTTAACTTTTTATCATACCAAATCGATTGGTGGTCGTTTCGTGGTCATTGGTGGCCTAATAAAAACATTTGGTGGTCAGTCATTCTTTTATAATCAATAATCAAAATTTGACCTTGAAGTTAGCCGAAATTTTTTTTTGTCAACGAATTAAGTTTTTCAGGTGCTCAATCGATGCGTAATCGTTTGATGGTAACGAATATCATAATTAAAATGTTTGGTGGCCGTTAGTTTTCGTAAAAAATTAAAAAAACGATTGCAGTGTCCCCACCTATTGACTGGATATGGGTGTAGGAATACACATTTACGGTCGATAAAACAGATATTTCTGAACAGATTCTCCCTTTGAAAGAATTAATCAATGCAAGAACGCTAGCCCATGATTGATAGTCTATTTAAAACATTTGGTGGTCATCAATTAATACACGAGGTATGAAAAGTCATACCTCCGCTGCACGGCGAGCACCAAAGGCTGTGATTGGCTGAGAAATGGATACAGGTGTATCATGTCGAAACACATTTTACGTGATAAAACTTATAATTCTAAACCGATTTTGCTCGGCATGGTCCCGTTCGAAGCAGAAACACTAGCCGACGATTGGTAGTCTAATTAAAACATTTTGTGGTCATCACTTAATGCACGAGGTATGAAGAGTCATACCTCCGCTGTACGGCGAGCACCAAAGGCTGTGATTGGCTGAGAAATGGATACAGGTGTATCATGTCGAAACACATTTTACGTGATAAAACTTATAATTCTAAACCGATTTTGCTCGGCATGGTCCCGTTCGAAGCAGAAACACTAGCCGACGATTGGTAGTCTAATTAAAACATTTTGTGGTCATCACTTAATGCACGAGGTATGAAGAGTCATACCTCCGCTGTACGGCTTACGTTATAAAACTTATAATTCTAAACCGATTTTGCTCGGCATGGTCCTATCAAAAAGTAATGCATCTCCGTAAAGTTAGTCGGGCAACTTTGACTTATCGAATTTCTGTACTTGCACATCGATTGTTAGTCATTTGTTATTGATTGTTAGACTAATTAAAACATTTGTTAAATAATAGTTTTTTTGCAATAACGAAAATAAATTTTAGTGTTAAGTTAGCCGAAAAATATTGATTTTTTCACAGTTTTTGTTTCGAAATGGGTGCAATCGATGTGGAATCGTTTGTTAATCCCGAATAAACTAATTAAAAAATTTGTCAGAAAACGATTTCGCTTAAAATAGCGAAAAACCATCTACCGTCTCGCTGGCCGGGAGTGGGGGTAAGGCATGGAATATGCGATGTGAAGATAGCCGGAAATATAATTTTTCTTCACAGTTTTCGTTTCTAAACGGGTGCATTCGATGTGGAATCTTTTGTTAGTCCCGAATAAACTAATAAAAACATTTGTTATATCACGTTTCACCTAAAATAGCGAAAAACCGTCTGCCGTTTGGATGGCCAGGAGTGGGGGTAAGACATGGAATATGCGATGTGAAGATAGCCAAAAATATAATTAAGGCGTCAACATTGCAAGCTAATGTGTTTTAAAAAAAAAAAAACTAATACCTTGGGGTGTGACAGCATTGGAATTCTTAGCTGATCTAACCTAACCTAACAAATGTTTTTATTAGTTTATTCGGGACTAACAAACGATTCCACATCGATTGGACCCATTTCGAAACAAAAACTGTGAAGAAAAATTATATTTCCGGCTATCTTCACATCGCATATTCCATGCCTTACCCCAACTCCCGGCCAGCGAGACGGTAGATGGTTTTTCGCTATTTTAAACGAAATCGTCATCTAACAAATGTTTTAATTAGTCTAACAATCAATAACAAATGACTAACAATCGATGTGCAAGTACAGAAATTCGGTAAGTCGAAGTTGCCCGGCTAACTTTACGGAAGTCAATTAAGGTTGTGTTCCGTAACACACTGTAAGCACTTACAGCATGGCGCTGATAAAGTATGCTGTAAAAGTGTTCCGAAATGATGTGTTTAGAACCATGCTTGAGGTCCACAGCACCTCTGGTGGACAAACCAGGCGGCTTGTTTTTCCCCAGACGAGAAGCATCTAGGGAACTTAGTTTCATATAGTTTTAAGGAATGAGTGAGTTTGAACACGAGGCAGTTAATTGTTCTTTGTCGGTGATACGCAATTATTAATAATAAAAAGAAACTTTGATCTTGAAGACTTGGTGTTCCAATAAACCGATTATGTCACCTATCTGCACCCTGGATTGCCGTGAATAAACAGATGTGACGTAGTATGAAGCACTGGTAGCGCAGTAAAACGGAACGGTATAGTAAGTACATGAATCATGGTAGAAAAATTACAGTTACGAGGTGTCGGTCATTAAATGGCTTGGCATACTATTATATATTTTAAAAAATAATAGCAGAAGATAATTTTATATTCAATATTCGTCTGTGCGTCGATTAACGCTATTTCTACCATCGATGCCGCCACTTTATAAGTATGAATCTGCCTCACCTCTGGGGCTGTAGTAACCGCAGCATGGAACTTAGCCTCGTACGAGGCACAAAAAATTCAAATAATAATTTCGCGCTACTAAAACTAGTATGCTGCAACGAATTTCGGAACACATTTTACAGTACTGCCAGTGCTTACAGTGTGTTACAGAACACACCCTAAGAAGTGGAGGGGAGTATCCCAGTGTCAGCCCACTGATTGGCAGTCTCCCTACTCATCCCTAACTGAACTGGCAGGTTGACTGTCACCAATCGTTCTGCAGCGATTGTTCGGTCCGTATTGTGTTCGCTCTTGGCCAACTTGGCATATTGTTTATCGCTGCAGTGCCTGTTGTTTGTTCCTTCGTAATTTTTTGCTGATAGTGAGTAAGAATACAATAAGGAAAGATACATTTTTTTTTTGTAAAAGGCCTTCTTCAGCCGGAGTAGTTTTCTGATACGCGAACGACTATTCAGTATGACAACCAAGGAAAAGTTTGATGCAGCTGTAAACGTCATTAGGAATTTGCCGAAAAATGGTAAGTTACAGCGTTTCTTGTTCACCTTCGGTTCAACTAAAATAGAGTGTACTTTTCACTGCCCGCGACGTAGAAATGCACTTCACGGACTGGTTCCTTACTTATTTTTAGTAGAGTGTTTTTAAACAAATATTTGTATACATTATTTTATCAACTTCCTATTCAGGTCATGACACTTTATTATATTATGTCTGAATCGCATTTATATCATTGATAAAGTAGTTCCAATTTTAGTTTGTTCTGTAAATTTCATTAAGATTCCTTTATTAGTTTGGCCATAGTTTACTGTGTGAATATAAACTTGCTGGAAGTTTCATTCTGCGATTACTGACTGACCAAAGGGCAAAGTTTACTATGCAAGATCCATGATGCTAGTTGCTAACACTGAGAATAATTAAATGTTTCTATGTACCCAATGGAATAATTATAAAAATAAATATCACTGAAAGTTATGTGATTAATTTTACAGAGAATTTGATTAAGATTACTTGTTATTACTTATGGTTCTTTAATAAGAACAATAATATGTTCTAAAAGACTTATCAATGTCTTCAATATACTTATACAGAATCTTCAGTGAAAGCAGAGATTTTATAACTAAAAAACTGCTTTATCATATGCCTTACATATTAATAGAAAGTCTGAATAATATATAATTATCAGAGTAAATTAAAGAAACAAACAGCATTTTTTACTTTAACTTCATTTATAATCTGATGGATGTGTATTATATTGATATGGTTTTTTGACAGATCAAAACCAATGAAGTCTCTAGCAAGCCACACATGGCTCTCTATCAAATTTTTCTTACAAAATATACATATGCCTAGGTTTGCAATTAATTGTATTTGATTTCTCTATTGTAGCATATATTTCTAGATTTTTATGAAAACCCATGTGTTGTTTGTTAAGGATTACATTTTTTACAAACTATCAAAAAACACATTGAACTCGTGGACTATAGTCTATCAGACCAGTATTACAGAGTAAAGGTTAATTAAGTTTTAACTGTTTTTGGGGCAACTGATCTTATGTTTTGGTAATAATACTGATTAAAATATGCTCAATTTATCATAATGCTCTCAACACTAGAATGCAACGAAGTATCAAGTAAAAGTTTACATAATCTTTTAAGCAGAGTATTCTAATTTGACAATTTATTAATGTAAAGCATCAGCCCATATTAAACCAGCCACAATCTCTATATTTCAGCCTTAAGTAATTACCTAATGACCATTCTTACAGTGCTAAAATTGCTGTTATACTCTTTAAAATTTGTTGTACATTTATGTTACAGGAGCATATCAACCCAGTAACGACCTGATGTTACGTTTCTATGCATACTATAAACAAGCCACAGAAGGACCATGCCAGAGTCCTAGACCAGCTTTTTGGGAGGTTGTAAGAAGAGCAAAGTGGGATGCGTGGGCACGACTTGGCAATATGAGCAGTAATGAAGCAATGGAGAATTATGTAGATGAACTAAAGAAGGTATCACTTTTTTCCCAATAAATAAGTAATAAATACGACTTTAGGATACTCCATTAGCGATGCACTCGACGCGTGTGTACATATTTGATAAGAACAAATTTCTACCATAACACTATTCGTTGATGTATGTCTGCATAAATACCTTCGAAAATATAGATGACGTTTTTCTACAAATGTACTAAGGTGGATGACCTAGTCATCGGCCATGTACCAGTAATTGTCAGTTGTGTTATAATACTGTAGATTTTGCTATAGTCAAAGCACACATTGACGATTACTGGTACATGGTCGATGATTGAGCCATCCTCTCTATTATAGTCTTATAAAAGTTATGATTCTTTTATCCGGAATAGTTAGCATATGTCAATAGTGATTTTAAAGGTAATTCTTTTGTTTCTCAGATAGTCGAAACGATGTCTTATACAGATAACGTGGCTAATTTTCTGGGTAGCCTGGATTCCTTCTATGAAAGTGTCCCTGTAGAACACTTGGAACTATTGGTGGGTCCAGTTATTCAGAGGATGCGCTCACAGCCTGGTTCACCACTTTCTGGCTCTCCTATAGGTTCATACATTACTTATATCTAGAAAGTATTTAAAAATAATAATATGATTATTGAGCAGATTTTGAATGATGATATGTACTTGTGGAAAAAGAATGTTCCCATGTAATGAAATATCTGATTGATCGACTCTGCCGACAATTTTTTTTCAAGGTTCTAGGGAAACTTCACCACATAGAGTGTGCTCCGCTTCACGACATATTACTAGCAGCCTGGAAACCAGTCCAGCAAGTAGCCACAGTGCGAGTCCCTTACCGCCTGACACAGATGGAGAGGAGGAAGTGTTTATAGACACTGTAGAAGTGAGTATCATTAACGTCTTGATTATAATTTCTATGGGACTAAAAAAACATTAGTAATTTTTAGATATGACCGCATAAAGCATGTAGGAGTATCTTATATATTCCTTATCGCTAAAAAAGACGATGTTGGATGTATATGCACATACGCGCACAGACGCATGCCATATTCAATTGTTATTTAAAATTGAATCAACTGGATTTTTGAAAAAATCAAGTTTCAGACATTGATGAGTAACTATTATTAGCAATTATTTAGCATTGCTAATTATAAGATTACATATGCTCAAAAGTATGTTTTTGGCCAACACAAATCCGTAAGATTTGACGGCTTAATGATACACGTCCATATCTAAACACCTGTATTAATTAACATCTTACTTAGTTTGATTACATTGTGTTTTTATTTTTGATTATTCAATGCAAACTGTTAAGATCTTTTTGTGTATACGACTATGAAGTAGAAACGAGAGTAACAAGTACTGCTTTTTTAATTACATATCAATGAGGCAGATATAATCATAATATTATTTACGATGCTAACGTAGCTGTATTTCTCAGCAATGACTATTTATATTTGATAAGCGCTTTTTTTCAAATTAATTGCATTCATATAGTGAGAAAATTAATATTAACACTTAGTCAACCGAATTGGTAAAACATACAGTTCGCTCTAGTGCGCGCGGTTGGCTAAGTGTTGATATTAACCTGGTCTTTGACCTCTTTTGGAGTATTAAGAGAAACAACAAAATTTATCATGTTATAGGCTCCAGAAAGAATACCAAAGGAAATGTTAAAAACATCGTCGTCGAATCAAACAATGTCAACAGTTAATCTCCATGATAACTCCAACGGTCAAGCTATCATAAACAAAGAAACGTCTGCTGCATTAACAAATGGCTATGCGGAAACGAATGGGCATGTTTCAGAGTCACAAATACTTCTTGAGATTAAGCAAGATCGAAGTCGTCCGAGAGTGAAAAAAGATGACAAGAAGAATGCTGAATTTTTGTGCCAAATAGCTATTACTGTCCAAAACTTACAAAAAGACTTGGACAGGATAACAACCAGGGTTCGTAGCTTAGAAGGTCAGGCTCTGAATGCATTATCGCCACAAAAAGTAAGCACCATGTTATATTTTTTATTTTGCCTAAAAACTTGATGATAGTTCTCCTTGTAATATATTTGGAATGTGACCTCCATTAACTTTACTTTAATTTTTTTTGCTAGGAACAGGTAATAAGAAGTAATTATCCGAAGTGGTGGCCGCTACCGGAGTGTTCACCACGGATGTTTGCCTTCTTAATCTTCTGGCCTTTCGCGGCGCAAGCTGTTACTTCTTTTGGTCATCGCTATCGTCAGAGAAAATTGTGATTTTGTAAATAAATTATACGAGATTATTTAGCTTTAACGTATCAACTGAAGTTGATTCTACCGTGGAAGTCAAATGGAAGTTGGTGCATTTGAATTTAGCTCAGTCGCGATGTACCGTAATAATCGCTGAAATTGCATTAAGTAATAACACCAATTTTTCTTTGGCAATCATTGCGGGGGGTGGGGGCATTGTTAGTCTAAATCCAGATTTTTGGGAATCCACCCTTGTCGCTTCATTCGCCAGAAGTGGACTCCCGAAAATCTGGATTTAGACTAACAATGACCCCCGAATTGGCGAAGAAAAGTTGCTGTTATTAATTATTGCAATTTTTAATGTACATAGCGACTGAGTTAATTGAATTATGTTGTATATTCTAAGTTACAAGTTTATCATTGTGGCGTGGTTAAATGTCTTGAAGACTGTGGGTTTAAAATATAGTGAGATTTCATGAGTATGCTATACTGTGTTCGTACAAATATGTGCACTCTAGCCGCAATGATTTGACTAATAAAAGACAGTGTAAATGTCACTTACAATTAGTAATATAGATATACTTTAGTTTTCCTACAAAGAAAATGGTAGTACATTCCTTTTAAAATTATTCGAAGTGTTTTAAATGATGCAGGATTTATTTTATATTTATTTTAGTTATTTATTCAGGAACGATGGCTGAGTGCAATTACTACCATGAACAAATTCGAGAATGACAAAATTCAATATGTAACTTCTGAAATCACAAGACGCGTTTGATATTTCACTATATTTTATATCCTGAATTTGGCCTCCAAAAAGAGCTATAATACTTTTCTATAATATACAGAATAATGAAAGCAATCTCTCTGTACATAACTGTTTTAGATTTATATTATAAATACAATACGGACTGGTTTCTAAGGTTAATTCTATATACAGAAAAATATATAATAAACCGGATATTGTAATACATATTGTAACGTTCCGCTTCCTATACAGCATTTTATATCCATAGGATATCCATGATATGTCTACGATATCTAAAGTGAATATCCACTAGATACCTATATCCAATTATGGATATCCTATAGATATCCCTAGGATATCCAAAGTTTCCACTTTTAGAAATTTAAATTTTTTGTTGGCCTTGTTGTGCCGTAACGTCTCGGTGACGAAGGAGTTCGTTCGAGAGGTTAGGGCTAAGGTAATTTTTTGGGATCGTTGCCGGTTAAGGAGTTAGAACTCGCGTGAATACAACAAAACAGAGAAGGTTTATTGAAAAAATCAAGAGCGTTGTACAGTAGGTCGACGTACGTCGACTTCGAAAATATAGGCACCGTTCGGTCCTCCTATTTCCTGTACCGAGTCTACTCCACGAGACCACCTTATCCGTTCGGATTTTAATTGTAGACTGTAGATTTTCGGATGTGCAGCTATAAGCTGGACTTCCGAAAAGTGATTATTGTGCGATTTTTAGATTTCCACATATTGGTTGCCAGGCCGCCTTTAGTACTGACTTAGCGCATTGCTGCACGCGTGAACTACTTGGCCTGGCGTTTGTCAATGGGGTCAGGAGACTCCCAGCACAACAGCCTGGAAAAATTTTTGAGCCTCTTACTCCAAAGTGTGCGTCTCATGAATAGAAAATTATATAATGCTCACAAGAACATTAGTAGTGTATCATATTTTATTTTGGGAGCTCGGCGCTAGCCCCGAACTTGTCGGTCGTGAATCTGCTACCTCGATCACTAGGCTACGGCCGCTCCCTACAAAAATTACTTCAGTAGGCATATTATTCACTACATAAGATCAATCAGTTCGTACACGTGCTGATCCATGGCATTTGGAGGAATATGGAATAGGAAAGAATAAATGGTGAGAGAGTAACCAATTAAGCACCTTACAAAGCTATACTATTGGTCAATCTGATAATATTCCGCTAGTGCCAACGAATAGCGAAACTTTCATATGACGACGTAAAACTTGAAATACAAGATGTTTAATTGGAAAGCAAGATTCTTTTGTTACTACTTTGATTTTTTTAAAGATATGTTAATGCAGAACAAACTACTAAAGGCTATTCTACAATGCAACGGAACACGTAACACGGAACATATAAGCGGCACGATATTCAATTGTATATTTACCTAATTCCATTGGATCCTTCAATCAAGAAGGAGAAAATCGTTTTTAAAACCGAGCGTTTACTAAGTCTACGATTTTTATGACGTCTTGGACATAGCAACCAGAGATGAGTAGGGAGATTGCCAATGAGCCTGTTTTTGGCAGAGATGAGTGGGGAGATGTACAACGCTCCGGTTTTAGGCAATACCAAAAGCATGGCGCTAAATCGTAGCGGCGAGTCCGGGAGTAGGATTTCGTGATCATCGCCTCTGTCGATGTTACAGATTTCGCGTAGCCGCGCGGGTCATGATCATCGTTCCAGCCGATATTGCAGTCAGCGAAAATGAATGGATTGCTCGGTGGTGGGGAAAAAGTTGCCGCCCCTCACAAACCGTTCTTGACAAACAGGCGGAACAGCTTGGTCTTCCGTCCAACCGAACCCTAAACGTTTGTATGGACGTAATGCGCAAACAAATGTGTATATAATAATATGAGTTCTGCACTCAAATATAAAGTTTTCCAGTCTTTCCAATTGTCCTTTTCTCAATTTCTCATACTTTCAGATATTTACACGCGTCATGTGTGTGTGAAATATAATGTAAAATAATTGTTGTAATCATCTTTAATGAAGAAACTTTATATTTGAGTGCAGAACTCATATTATTATATACACATTTGTTTGCGCATTACGTCCATACAAATGTTTAGGGTTTGGTTGGACCGAAGATCTTGCTGTTCCGCCTGTTTGTCAAGAACGGTTTGTGAGGGGCGGCAACTTTTTCCCCACCACCGAGCAATCCATTCATTTTCGTTGACTGCAATATCGGCTGGAACGATGATCATGACCCGCGCGGCTACGCGAAATCTGTAACATCGACAGAGGCGATGGTCACGAAATCCTACTCCTGGACTCGCCGCTACGATTTAGCGCCATGCTTTTGGTATCGCCTGGTGGCGCGAAAGTTCTTAACTGGTGTGCATCTTCATATTATTCTGCTTATATGTAATAATTATATGTTGAATAAACGATGAAATTGTAGAAATACAACTTCCGATAAAACTAAACCAAAAAGATGTTTCTAGCGTCTGGCTAGTGCACCCGGTTACGAATCAGGTCTATGGTTCGAGACTCTTTTATGGAGAGCATTTTTTTTACAAAAAAAAATATGCTTTTGCAAATGG